>NC_052090.1:25534609-25834609 GCF_015852505.1 Tachyglossus aculeatus
GCGCATACTGTGTGCAGAGCACTGTGCTAAGCGCTTGGGAAGTACAAGTTCGCTTGGGAAGTACAAGTTGTCCTCTCCCCGGCACTTAGTACAGTGCTCTGCACACAGTGAGAGCTCAATAAATACTACCGACAGTCTGTGGTAACTTTGGTCAAATCACCCAACTTAGTGCCTCAGTTACTTCACCTGAAAAATGGGGATTTAGATTGCAAACCCCAGGTGGGACAGGGACTGCGTCCAACCTAATCATCCTCTATCTACTCCAGCGCTCAGTACAGTCCTGGTATGTAGTGAGCGCTGAACAAATCCCATAAAGAAAGGAAGTCCCCTGGGGATTCGTTCAATCGTATTTATTAAGCGCTTACTGTGCGCAGAGCACTGTACTAGGAGCTTGGGAAAGGAGAATACAACAATAATGAAGATAGTATTTGTTAAGTGCTTAGTACAGTGCTCTGCGCACAGTAAGCGCTCAATAAATACGATTGATTGATTAAGCGCTTACTATGTGGTAACAATCTGTGGTAACTTTGGGCAAATCACCCAACTTCTTTGTGCCTCAGTTACTTCCCCTGAAAAATGGGGATTCAATCCCCATCCTTCTTCTGATTTAGATTGCAAACCCCAGGTGGGACAGGGACTGCGTCCAACCTAATCATCCTCTATCTACTCCAGCGCTCAGTACAGTCCTGGTATGTAGTGAGCGCTGAACAAATCCCATAAAGAAAGGAAGTCCCCTGGGGATTCGTTCAATCGTATTTATTAAGCGCTTACTGTGCGCAGAGCACTGTACTAGGAGCTTGGGAAAGGAGAATACAACAATAATGATGATAGTATTTGTTAAGTGCTTAGTACAGTGCTCTGCGCACAGTAAGCGCTCAATAAATACGATTAACTGATTGAGCGCTTACTATGTGGTAACAGTCTGTGGTAACTTTGGGCAAATCACCCAACTTCTTTGTGCCTCAGTTACTTCCCCTGAAAAATGGGGATTCAATCCCCTTCCTTCTTCTGATTTAGATTGCAAACCCCAGGTGGGACAGGGACTGCGTCCAACCTAATCATCCTCTATCTACTCCAGCGCTCAGTACAGTCCTGGTATGTAGTGAGCGCTGAACAAATCCCATAAAGAAAGGAAGTCCCCTGGGGATTCGTTCAATCGTATTTATTAAGCGCTTACTGTGCGCAGAGCACTGTACTAGGAGCTTGGGAAAGTAGAATACAACAATAATGAAGATAGTATTTGTTAAGTGCTTAGTACAGTGCTCTGCGCACAGTAAGCGCTCAATAAATACGATTAACTGATTAAGCGCTTACTATGTGGTACCAGTCTGTGGTAACTTTGGGCAAATCACCCAACTTCTTTGTGCCTCAGTTACTTCACCTGAAAAATGGGGATTCAATCCCCATCCTTCTTCTGATTTAGATTGCAAACCCCAGGTGGGACAGGGACTGCGCCCAACCTAATCATCCTCTATCTACTCCAGCGCTCAGTACAGTCCTGGTATGTAGTGAGCGCTGAGCAAATCCCATAAAGACAGGAAGTCCCCTGGGGATTCGTTCAATCGTATTTACTAAGCGCTTACTGTGCGCAGAGCACTGTACTAGGAGCTTGGGAAAGTAGAATACAACAATAATAATGATAGTATTTGTTAAGTGCTTAATACAGTGCTCTGCACACAGTAAGCGCTCAATAAATATGATTAACTGATTAAGCGCTTACTATGTGGTACCAGTCTGTGGTAACTTTGGGCAAATCACCCAACTTCTTTGTGCCTCAGTTACTTCACCTGAAAAATGGGGATTCAATCCCCATCCTTCTTCTGATTTAGATTGCAAACCCCAGGTGGGACAGGGACTGCGCCCAACCTAATCATCCTCTATCTACTCCAGCGCTCAGTACAGTCCTGGTATGTAGTGAGCGCTGAACAAATCCCATAAAGAAAGGAAGTCCCCTGGGGATTCGTTCAATCGTATTTATTAAGCGCTTACTGTGCGCAGAGCACTGTACTAGGAGCTTGGGAAAGTAGAATACAACAATAATAAAGATAGTATTTGTTAAGTGCTTAGTACAGTGCTCTGCGCACAGTAAGCGCTCAATAAATACAATTAACTGATTAAGCGCTTACTATGTGGTACCAGTCTGTGGTAACTTTGGGCAAATCACCCAACTTCTTTGTGCCTCAGTTACTTCACCTGAAAAATGGGGATTCAATCCCCATCCTTCTTCTGATTTAGATTGCGACCCCCAGGTGGGACAGGGACTGTGCCCAACCTAATCATCCTCTATCTACTCCAGCGCTCAGTACAGTCCTGGTATGTAGTGAGCGCTGAACAAATCCCATAAAGAAAGGAAGTCCCCTGGGGATTCGTTCAGTCGTATTTATTAACTTGTACTTTCCAAGCGCTTAGTACAGTGCTCTGCACACAGTAAGCGCTCAATAAATACGACTGATTGATTAAGCGCTTACTGTGCGCAGAGCACTGTACTAGGAGCTTGGGAAAGTAGAATACAACAATAATAATGATAGTATTTGTTAAGTGCTTAGTACAGTGCTCTGCACACAGTAAGCGCTCAATAAATACGATTGATTGATTAAGCGCTTACTATGTGCTCTAACACTGCTCTAAGCGCTGATACAAGGTAATCAGGTTGTCCCACGTGGGGCTCACAGTCTTCATCCCCATTTGGTTCATTCATTCATTCGTTCAACTGTATTTATTCATTCATTCATTCATTCCATCGTATTTATTGAGCGCTTCCTGTGTGCAGAGCACTGTACTAAGCGCTTGGGAAGTCCAAGTTGGCAACATCTAGAGACGGGCCCTACCCGACAGCGGGCCCACAGTCTAGAAGGGGGAGACAGACCACAAAACAAAACATATTAACAAAATAAAATAAGTAGAATGAATATGTACAAGTAAAATCAATTTATAGAGTAATAAATATGTACAAACATATATATATTTATTGAGCGCTTACTGTGTGCAGAGCACTGTACTAAGCGCTTGGAAAATCCAATTTGGCAACATCTAGAGACGGTCCCTACCCAACAGCGGGCTCACAGTCTAGAAGGGGGAGACAGGGAACAAAACAAAACATAGTAACAAAATAAAATAAGTAGAATAGATATGTACAAGTAAAATAAATAGAGTAATAAATACATACAAACATATATATATATTTATTGAGCGCTTACTGTGTGCAGAGCACTGTACTAAGCGCTTGCAAAGTCCAATTTGGCAACAGATAGGGACAATCCCTACCCGACAACAGTCTAGAAGGGGGAGACGGACAACAAAACAAAACAAGCAGGCAGGCGTCAATAGCATCAAAATAGATAAATAGAATTATAGCTATATGTACATCATTAATAAAATAAATAGAATAATAAATATGTACAAGCATATACAAGTGCTGTGGGGAGGGGAAGGGGGTAGGGCAGAGGGAGGGATGGGGGAGCTCTCAGTAGGGCTTTGAAGGGAGGAAGAGAGCCAGCTTGGTGGATAATAATAATAATAATAATAACAATAACCATAATAATAATAATAATGATGATGATGATAATAATAATAATAATAATGGCATTTGTTAAGCGCTTACCATGTGCACAGCACTGTTCTAAGCGCTGGGGGGATACAAGGTGATCAGGTTGTCCCACGTGGGGCGTCCAGTGCTTAGAAAAGTGCTCGGCATGTAATAATAATAATAATAATAATAATAACAATAACAATAATAATGATGATGATGATAATAATAATAATAATGGCATTTGTTAAGCGCTTACTATGTGCACAGCACTGTTCTAAGCGCTGAGGGGATACAAGGCGATCAAGTTGACCCACGTGGGGCTCCCAGTGCTTAGAACAGTGCTCGGCACATAATAATAATAATAATAATAATAATAATAATAATAATAATAATAATAATAATAATAATAATAATAGCATTTGTTAAGTGCTTACTATGTGCACAGCACTGTTCTAAGCGCTGAGGGGATACAAGGTGATCAAGTTGTCCCACATGGGGCTCCCAGTGGTTAGAACAGTGCTCGGCACATAATGATAATAATAATAATAATAATAATAATAATAATAATAATAATAATAATAATAATGGCATTTGTTAAGTGCTTACTATGTGCACAGCACTGTTCTAAGCGCTGGGGGGGATACAAGGTGATCAAGTTGTCCCACGTGGGGCTCCCAGTGGTTAGAACAGTGCTCGGCACATAATAATAATAATAATAATAATAATAATAGTAATAATAATAATAATAATGGCATTTGTTAAGTGCTTACTATGTGCACAGCACTGTTCTAAGCGCTGAGGGGATACAAGGTGATCAAGTTGTCCCACGTGGGGCTCCCAGTGCTTAGAACAGTGCTCGGCACATAATAATAATAATAATAATAATAATAATAATAATAATGGCATTTGTTAAGCGCTTACTATGTGCACAGCACTGTTCTAAGCGCTGGGGGGGATACAAGGTGATCAAGTTGTCCCACGTGGGGCTCCCAGTGCTTAGAACAGTGCTCGGCACATAATAATAATAATAATAATAATAATAATAATAATAATAAATAATGGTATTTTTTAAGCGCTTACTATGTAATATATATTGAGCACCTAGGGGGTATTAATCTTGTATCTATCCCAGCGCTTAGAACAGTGCTCGGCACATAATAATAATAATAACGGGGAGGAAGACTGTGAGCTCCATGTGAGACAAGGGACTGTGTCCAACCCAATCTGCTTGGACATATTTTTCCTATTTATTTGTACATATTTTTTCTATTTATTTTATTCCGTTTCTATGTTTTGTTTTGTTCCCTGTCTCCCCCTTCTAGCCTGTGAGCCCGCTGTCGGGTAGGGCCCGTCTCTAGATGTTGCCAACTTGGACCTCCCAAGCGCTTAGTACAGTGCTCTGCACGCAGTAAGTGCTCAATAAATGCGATTGAATGAATGAATGAATAATGGTCTTTGTTAAGCGCTTACTATGTAATATATATTGAGCACCTAGGGGATGCGGGGTATTAATCTTGTATCTATCCCAACGCTTAGAACAGTTCTTGGCACATATAATAATAATAATAATAATAATAATAATAATAATAATAATAATGGTATTTGTTAAGTGCTTACTATGCAATATATATTGAGCACCTAGGGGATGCGGGGTATTAATCTTGTATCTATATCAACGCTTAGAACAGTTCTTAGCACATAATAATAATAATAATAATAATAATAATAATAATAATGGTATTTGTTAAGTGCTTACTATGCAATATATAGTGAGCACCTAGGGGATGCGGGGTATTAATCTTGTATCCATATCAACGCTTAGAACAGTTCTTGGCAAATAATAATAATAATAATAATAATAATGGTATTTGTTAAGTACTTACTATGTAATATATACTGAGCACCTAGGGGATGCGGGATATTAATCTTGTATCTATTCCAGGGCTTAGAACAGTGCTCGGCACATAATAATAATAATAATAATAATAATGGTATTTGTTAAGCGCTTATTATGCAATATATATTGAGCACCTAGGGGTTGAGGGGTATTAATCTTGTATCTATCCCAGCGCTTAGAACAGTGCTCGGCACATAATAATAATAATAATAATAATAATAATAATAATAATAACAATAATGGTATTTGTTAAGCGCTTACTATGTAGTATATATTGAGCACCTAGGGGATGCGGGGTATTAATCTTGTATCTATCCCAATGCTTAGAACAGTGCTTGGCACATAATAATAATAATAATAATGGTTTTTGTTAAGCGCTTACTATGTAATATATATTGAGCACCTAGGGGATGCGGGGTATTAATCTTGTATCTATTCCGGCGCTTAGAACAGTGCTCGGCACATAATAATAATAATAATAATAATAATAATAATAATAATAATAATAATAATAATAATGGTATTTGTTAAGCACTTACTATGTAATATATATTGAGCACCTAGGGGATGCGGGGTATTAATCTTGTATCTATCCTAACGCTTAGAACAGTGCTCGGCACATAATAATAATGATGATGATGATGATGATAATAATAATAATAATAATAATAATAATAATAATAATAATGGCATTTGTTAAGCGCTTACTATATAATATATATCGAGCACCTAGGGGATGCGGGGTATTAATCTTGTATCTATCCTAACGCTTAGAACAGTGCTCGGCACATAATGATAATAATAATAATAATAATAATAATAATAATAATAATAATAATAATAATAATAATGGTATTTGTTAAGCGCTTACTATGTAATATATATTGAGCACCTAGGGGATGCAGTGTGTTAATCTTGTATCTATCCCAACGCTTAGAACAGTGCTCAGCACATGATGATAATAATAATAATGGTATTTGTTAAGCGCTTACTATGTGCCGAGCACTGTTCTAAGCGCTGGGAGAGATTCAAGATTAATACCCCGCATCCCCTAGGTGCTCAATATATATTACTTAAAGACCGAATGAAGGAATTCAGAATGTATTAATTGTTATTCTCATACCCAACCGAAACAACCCGCCCGCTTTATTCATTCATTCATTCAGTCGTATTTATTGAGCGCTTACTATGTGCAGAGCACTGTACTAAGCGCTTGGGAAGTCCAAATTGGCAACATATAGAGACGGTCCCTACCCAACAGTGGACTCGCCCAAGATCACACAGAAGGAAGGTGTGAAGCAGCAGGGCGGGGTGTCTAGAGCCTGGGCCTGGAATCAGAAGGTCATGGGTTCGAATCCCGGGTCCGCCACGTGTCCGCTGTACGACGCTGGGCAAGTCACCTCACTTCTCTGAGCCTCAGTTCCCTCATCTGGAAAATGGGGATGAAGACCGGGAGAAGCAGCGTGGCCCAGTAGAAAGAGCGCGGGCTTTGGAGTCAGAGGTCGCGGGTTCAAATCCCGGCTCTGCCGATTGTCGGCTGCGTGACGTTGGGCAAGTCACTTCACTTCTCTGGGCCTCAGTTTCCTCATCTGTAAAATGGGGATGAAGATCGCAAGCCCCCCGTGGGACAACCTGATCACCTTGTAACCTCCCCAGTGCTTAGAACAGTGCTTTGCACATAGTAAGCGCTTAATAAACGCCATCATCATCATTATTATTATTATTTCTAGACTGTGAGCCCACTGTTGGGTAGGGACCGTCTCTATATGTTGCCAACTTGGACTTCCCAAGCGCTTCGTACAGTGCTCTGCACACAGTAAGCGCTCAATAAATACGATTGAATGAATGAATTATTATCCCCTCGTATCCCCCCCAGCGCTTAGAACGGTGCTCTGCATATAGTAAGCGCTTAACAAATGTCACCACCACCATCATCATCATCATCATCAATCGTATTTATTGAGCGCTTACTGTGTGCAGAGCACTGTACTAAGCGCTTGGGAAGTCCAAGTTGGCAACATATAGAGACATATATAGAGAGACATCATGATGATGATGTCTCTATATATGATGATGATGATGATCTAGAGACATCATCATCATCGTCATCATTCTCTGGGCCTCAGTTGCCTCATCTGGAAAATGGGGATTAATCAATCAATCAGTCGTATTTATTGAGCGCTTCCTGTGCGCAGAGCACTGTACTAAGCGCTTGGGAAGCCCAAGTTGGCAACATCTAGAGACGGTCCCTGCCCGACAGCAGGCTCACAGTCTAGTAGCAGCGTGGAAGCAGCGTGGCTCAGTGGAAGGAGCATGGGTTTTGGAGTCAGAGGTCATGGGTTCAAATCCCAACTCTGCCACTTGTCAGCTGGGTGACTTTGGGCAAGTCACTTCACTTCTCTGGGCCTCAGTTCCCTCATCTGTAAAATGGGGATTAAGACTGTGAGCCCCATGTGGGACAACCTGATCACCTTGTAAACTCCCCAGCGCTTAGAACAGTGCTTTGCACGTAGTAAGCGCTTAATAAATACCGTCATTATTATTATTATTATTATTATTATTAGAAGGGATTAGTGGCATCACTCTATATGCCCATAAGCCAGGAAAACCGTTGGGAGAGAAGAGCGCAGCAGGAAGCAGCGTGGCTCAGTGGAAAAAGAGCCTGGGCTTTGGAGTCCGAGGTCATGGGTTCAAATCCCGCTCCGCCCCGTGTCAGCCATGTGAGTTTGGGCAAGTGGCTTCACTTCTCTGGGCCTCAGTTCCCTCCTCTGTAGAATGGGGATGGAGACTGGGAGCCCCAGGTGGGACAACCTGATTACCTTGTATCTACCCCAGCGCTTGGCACATAGTAAGCGCTTAATAAACGCCAACATTATTATTATTATTATTATTTAGCAGTCCTGTTGATAGCAGAGAGGGATAGAAGAGACTCCCCCCACCCAAGCAGGGGGCTGGATTCTGGGGGTGGGGGTCAGCAGGGGCTACCAAATAGGCGGCCTTCACCTCCACCTTCTTTGACCCCCATCTTGGGAACCCATTCCGCCCCCCAAAATCCCCATTTTCATGAGCGGGACTTGGGCCGCAGCCGGATTTTCCCATTTCGACACATGGTGTTCTTTGTGGGAATTGTTTGATCCAGCCCGTCATTAGATGTGGGGGGAAAAAAACCTCATGACAGACAGATATTTTCCAGATTCATGAGGCTTTTAGTTTCGTGTTTTGCTTCTTCTCCAGCGCTGAATGGAGGCCAACGCTCTTGTTCGAATTAGGGAGCCGGCGGGCGGGGGAGATGCTGGGGAAAACCGAAAATCCACATTTGGGTTCAGTTTTAAACCGTTAAGGGGTATCCAACTTGTACTTCCCAAGCGCTTAGTACAGCGCTCTGCACGCAGTAAGCGCTCAATAAATATACTGAATAAATAATAATAATAATGGCATTTATTAAGCGCTTACTATGTGCAAAGCTCTGTTCTAAACGCAGAGAAGGTTACAATAATTATAATGATGGCATTTCTAGACTGTGAGCCCGCTGTTGGGTAGGGACTGTCTCTATGTGTCGCCGACTTGTACTTCCCAAGCACTTAATACAGTGCTCTGCACGCAGTAAGCGCTCAATAAATACGACTGAATAAATAATAATAATAATGGCATTTATTAAGCGCTTACTATGTGCAAAGCTCTGTTCTAAACGCAGGGAAGGTTACAATAATAATAATGATGGCATTTCTAGACTGTGAGCCCGCTGTTGGGTAGGGACTGTCTCTATGTGTTGCCGACTTGTACTTCCCAAGCGCTTAGTACAGTGCTCTGCATGCAGTAAGCGCTCAATAAATATGACTGAATAAATAATAATAATAATGGCATTTATTAAGCGTGTACTATGTGCAAAGCTCTGTTCTAAACGCAGGGAAGGTTACAATAATTATAATGATGGCATTTCTAGACTGTGAGCCCGCTGTTGGGTAGGGACTGTCTCTATGTGTTGCCGACTTGTACTTCCCAAGCACTTAGTACAGTGCTCTGCACACAGTAAGTGCTCAATAAATATGATTGATTGATTGTTAAGCGCTTACTATGTGCAAAGCACTGTGGGGATATAAAGTGATCAGGTTGTCCCGCCTGGGGATCACAGTCATCATCCCCATTCTACAGATGAGGCAACCGAGGCTCTGAGAAGTGAAGCGACTTGCCCAAGGCCACACAGCAGACATGTGGTGGAGGCGGGATTCGAACCCATGACCTCTGACTCCAAAGCCCGGGCTCTTTCCACTGAGCCACGCTGCTTCTCTAGGTTACAAGGTGATCAAGTTGTCCCATGGGGGGGCTCGCAGTCTTAATCCCCATTTTCCAGATGAGGTAACCGAGGCACAGAGAAGTGGAGTGATTTGCCCAAAGTCACCCAGCTGGCAATTGGCGGAGTCGGGATTTGAACCCAGGACCTCTGACTCTAAAGCCCCGGCTCTTTCCACTGAGCCACGCTGCTTCTCTCCCCGCATGAATGAATGAGTATCCCCCCAGCCCTACCTCCTTCCCCACACCACAGCACCTGTATATATATATTTTTACAGATTTATTACTCTATTTATTTTCCTTCTACATATTTACTATTCTATTTATTTTGTTAATGATGTGCACATATACTGTTGGGTAGGGACCGTCTCTATATAATAATAATAATTGGCATTTGTTAAGCGCTTACTATGTGCAAAGCACTGTTCTAAGCACTGGGGAGGATACAGGGTGATCAGGTTGTCCCACGTGGGGCTCACAGTCTTAATCCCCATTTTACAGATGAGGGAACTGAGGCCCAGGGAAGTTAAGTGACTTGCCCAAGATCACACAGCAGACATGTGGCGGAGTCGGGATTTGAACCCATGACCTCTGACTCCAAAGCCCGGGCTCTTGCCACTGAGCCACACTGCTTCTCTGTATGTTGCCAACTTGTACTTCCCAAGCACTTAGTACAGCGCTCTGCACGCAGTAAGCGCTCAATAAATACGATTGAATGAATGAATGAATGAATTTAGCTTTGATCAGCTAAATTTAGCTCATTTAGCTCAATAAAGACGGTTGAATGAATGAATGAATTTAGCTTTAATTCTGTTTATTCTGATGACTTGACACCCGTCCACATGTTTTGTTCTGTTGGCCGTCTCCCCCTTCTAGACTGTAAGCCCGTTGTCGGGTAGGGACCGTCTCTAGATGTTGTCGGCTTGTACTTCCCAAGCGCTTAGTACAGTGCTCTGCACACAGTAAGCGCTCAATAAGTACAATTAAATGAATGAATTTAGTTTTAATTCTATTTATTCTGACGACTTGACACCTGTCCACATGTCTTGTTCTGTTGGCTGTCTCCCCCTTCTAGACTGTGAGCCCGTTGTCGGGTAGGGACCGTCTCTAGATGTTGTCGACTTGTGCTTCCCAAGCGCTTAGTACAGAGCTCTGCACACAGTAAGCGCTCAATAAGTACAATTGAATGAATTAATTTAGTTTTAATTCTATTTGTCCTGACGACTTGACACCTGTCCACATGTTTTGTTCTGTTGTCCGTCACCCCTTTCTAGACTGTGAGCCCGCTGTTGGGTAGGGACCGTCTCTAGATGTTGTCGACTTGTACTTCCCAAGCGCTTAGTACAGTGCTCTGCACACAGTAAGTGCTCAATAAGTACAATTGAATGAATTAATTTAGTTTTAATTCTATTTATTCTGATGACTTGACACCCGTCCACATGTTTTGTTCTGTTGGCCGTCTCCCCCTTCTAGACTGTGAGCCCATTGTCGGGTAGGGACCGTCTCTATATGTTGCTGACTTGTACTTCCCAAACGCTTAGTATAGTGCTCTGCACACAGTAAGCGCTCAATAAGTACAATTGAATGAATGAATTTAGTTTTAATTCTATTTATTCTGACGACTTGACACCCGTCCACATATTTTGTTCTGTTGTCCGTCTCCCCCTTCTAGACTGTGAGCCCACTGTCGGGTAGGGACCGTCTCTATATGTTGCTGACTTGGACTTCCCAAGCGCTTAGTACAGTGCTCTGCACACAGTAAGTGCTCAATAAATACGATTGCTTGATTGATTGATTGAACTACAGATATAGTAGTTACTCTCCCCCTTCTAGACTGTGAGCCCGCTGTTGGGTAGGGACCGTCTCTAGATGTTGCCGACTTGGACTTTCCAAGCGCTTAGTACAGTGCTCTGCACACAATAAGCGCTCAATAAATACGATTGATTGATAGTAAGCGCTTAACAAATGCCATCATTATTATTGTTATTAGAAGGGGGAGACAGACAACAAAACAAAACAAGTAGACAGGCGTCAATACCATCAGAAGAAATAGAATTGTAGCTATATACACGTCATTAATAAAATAGAATAATAAATAGGTATAAATATACTCTCTTCAACACTTAGAGCAGTGCTTGGCACATAGTAGACTGTGAGCCCGCTGTTGGGTAGGGACCGTCTCTAGATGTTGCCGACTTGGACTTCCCAAGCGCTTAGTACAGTGCTCTGCACACAGTAAGCGCTCAATAAATACGATTGATTGATAGAAAGCGCTTAACGAATGCCATCATTATTATTGTTATTAGAAGGGGGAGACAGAACAAAACAAGTAGACAGGTGTCAATGCCATCAGAAGAAATAGAATTATAGCTATATGCACGTCATTAATAAAATAGAATAAAAAATAGGTATAAATATACTCTCTTCAACACTTAGAGCAGTGCTTGGCACATAGTAGACTGCGAGCCCGCTGTTGGGTAGGGACCGTCTCTATATGTTGCCGACTTGGACTTCCCAAGCGCTTAGTACAGTGCTCTGCACACAGTAAGCGCTCACTAAATACCACTGGTTGGTTAATTCAGTGCTCTGCACACAGTAGGCGCTCACTAAATACCATCGGGTGATGATTCCAGGGCCCTGCACACAGCAAGCGTTCAATCAATACCACGGGTTGGTTAATTCAGTGCTCTGCATCATCAATCATCAATCGTTTTTATTGAGCGCTTACTATGTGCAGAGCACTGTACTAAGCGCTTGAATAATAATAATAATGGCATTTATTAAGTGCTTACTATGTGCAAAGCACTGTACTAAGCGCTTGAATAATAATAATAATGGCATTTATTAAGTGCTTACTATGTGCAAAGCACTGTTCTAAGCGCCGGGGAGGTTACAAGGTGATCAGGTTGTACCACACGGAGCTTACAGTCTTAATCCCCATTTTACGGATGAGGTCACTGAGGCCCAGAGAAGCTAAGTGACTGGCCCAAAGTCACACAGCTGACAGTTGGCAGAGCCGGGATTTGAACCCCTGACCTCTGACTCCAAAGCCTGTGCTCTTTCCACCGAGCCACGCTGCTTCTTCTCTGCACACAGTAGGCGCTCACTAAATATCATCGGGTGATGATTTCAGGGCTCTGCACACAGTAAGCGCTCAATAAATACCATTGATTGACAACCTCAGTGCTCCGCTCATAGCAGGAATTGTATTTATTTATTTTGATGTCTGTTTATTTTTATTGATGTCAGTCTCCCCCAGTCCAAACTGTGAGCTCGTTGTGGGCAGGGGGTGTCTCTCTTTACTGCCGGATTGTACTTTCCCAAGCGCTTAGTACAGTGCTTTGCACGCAGTAGGTGCTTGGAGAAGCAGCACGGCTTAGTGGCTGGGAGTTAGGAGGTCGTGGGTTCTAATCCCGCCCCCGCCGCTTGTCTGCTGTGTGACCTTGGGCAAGTCACTTCACTTCTCTGCGCCTCAGTGACCTCATCTGGAAAATGGGGATGAAGACTGGGAGTCCCAAGTGGGACAAGCTGATCGCCTTGTAACCTTTGCAGCGCTTAGAACGGTGCTTGGCACATAGTAAGTGCTTAATAAATGCCATTATTATTATTATTATTCTCTGCACCTCAGTGACCTCATCTGTAAAATGGGGATGAAGACTGTGAGCCCCCCGTGGGACAATCTGATCACCTTGTAACCTCCCCAGCGCTTAGAACAGTGCTTTGCACATAGTAAGTGCTTAATAAATGCCATCATTATTATTATTCTCTGGACCTCAGTGACCTCATCTGTAAAATGGGGATGAAGACTGTGAGCCCCCCGTGGGACAAGCTGACACTTTGTAACCTCCCCAGCGCTTAGAACAGTGCTTTGCACATAGTAAGTGCTTAATAAATGCCATTATTATTATTATTATTATTATTCTCTGTGCCTCAGTGACCTCCTCTGTAAAATGGGGATGAAGACTGTGAGCCCCCCGTGGGACAAGCTGTTCACCTTGTAACCTCCCAAGCGCTTAGAACAGTGCTTTGCACATAGTAAGTGCTTAATAAATGTCATTATTATTATTATTATTATTATTATTATTATTATTATTATTATTATTCTCTGCGCCTCAGTGACCTCATCTGCAAAATGGGGATGAAGACTGTGAGCCCCCCGTGGGACAATCTGATCACCTTGTAACCTCCCCAGCGCTTAGAACAGTGTTTTGCACATAGTAAGTGCTTAGTAAATGCCATCATTATTATTATTCTCTGCGCCTCAGTGACCTCATCTGTAAAATGAGGACTAAGACTGTGAGTCCCAAGTGGGACAAGCTGATCATCTTGTAACTTCCCCAGCGCTTAGAACAATGCTTTGCACATAGTAAGTGCTTAATAAACGCCATTATTATTATTATTATTATTATTCTCTGGGCCTCAGTTCCCTCATCTGTACAATGGGGATTAAGACTGTGAGCCCCCCGTGGGACAACCTCATCACCTTGTAACCTTCCCAGTGCTTAGAACGGTGCTTTGCACATAGTAAGTGCTTAATAAATGCCATCATTATTATTATTCTCTGCACCTCAGTGACCTCATCTGTAAAATGGGGATTAAGACTGTGAGTCCCAAGTGGGACAACCTGATTACTTTGTATCTTTGTATTATTAACAAATGTCATTATTATTATTATTATTATCTAGTAAAAGGGCTTTGAACAGTGCTTGGCACATAGTAAGTGCTTAATAAATACCATTATTATTACTAATTATAAATGCAATCAATTCAGCGGTATTTATTGAGCACTACGGTGCTCTGCACACAGTAAGTGCTCAATAAATATGATTGAATGAATGAATAACTGTGAGCAAAGTATTGTCCTAAGTACGGTATTTATTGAGCACTACAGTGCTCTGCACACAGTAAGTGCTCAATAAATATGATTGAATGAATGAATAACTGTGAGCAAAGCATTGTCCTAAGTACGGTATTTATTGAGCACTACAGTGCTCTGCACACAGTAAGTGCTCAATAAATACGATTGAATGAATGAATAACTGTGAGCAAAGCATTGTCCTAAGTACGGTATTTATTGAGCACTACAGTAAGTGCTCAATAAATATGATTGAACGAATGAATAACTGTGAGCAAAGCATTGTCCTAAGTATGGTATTTATTGAGCACTACAGTAAGTGCTCAATAAATATGATTGAATGAATGAATAACTGTGAGCAAAGCATTGTCCTAAGTACGGTATTTATTGAGCACTACAGTGCTCTGCACACAGTAAGTGCTCAATAAATATGATTGAATGAAGGAATAACTGTGAGCAAAGCATCGTCCTAAGTGGTTGGGAGAGGACGATACTGACTGTTGGGTAGGGACCGTCTCTATATGTTGCCAACTTGTACTTCCTAAGTGCTTAGTACAGTGCTCTGCACACAGTAAGCGCTCAATAAATACGATTGAACGAATGACTGATGGAGGGATTCCACAACTTTCCCTCTGGCAGTGCTCTGTGCACAGTAAGCGCTCAATAAATACGATTGAATGATTGACAGATGGAGGGATTCCGCAACTTTCCCTCTGGCAGTGCTCTGCACACAGTAAGCGCTCAGTAAATACGATTGAATGATTGACAGATGGAGGAATTACTCTATTTATTACTCTATTATGTGTGGAGCCGGGATTCGAACCCATGACCTCTGACTCCATATGACCTCCATGAGGTCATATTATGATTACTCTATTACTCTATTTATTTTACTTGTACATATCTATTCTATTTATTTTATTTTGTTAGTATGTTTGGTTTCGTTCTCTGTCTCCCCCTTCTAGACTGTGAGCCCGCTGTTGGGTAGGAACTGTCTCTAGATGTTGCCAACTTGTACTTCCCAAGCGCTTAGTACAGTGCTCTGCACACAGTAAGCGCTCAATAAATACAATTGACTGATTGATTGATTGATTCCGCAACTTTCCCTCTGGCAGTGCTCTGCACACAGTAAGCGCTCAGTAAATACGATTGAATGATTGACAGATGGAGGGATTCCACAACTTTCCCTCTGGCAGTGCTCTGCTCACAGTAAGCGCTCAGTAAATCAATCAATCAATCAATCGTATTTATCGAGCACTTATTGTGTGCAGAGCACTGTACTAAGCGCTTGGGAAGTCCAAGTTGGCAACATATAGAGACAGTCCCTACCCAACAGTGGGCTCACAGTCTAAAATACGACTGAACGAATGACCGATGGAGGGATTCCGCAGCTTTCCCTCTGGCAGTGCTCTGCACCCAGTAAGTCAATCAATCAATCAATCAATCGTATTTATTGAGCGCTTACTATGTGCAGAGCACTGTACTAAGCGCTTGGGAAGTACAAATTGGCATCACATAGAGACAGTCCCTACCCAACAGTGGGCTCACAGTCTAAAAGTAAGTTCTCAGTAAATACGATTGAATGAATGACTGACGGAGGGATTCCGCAACTTTCCCTCTGGCAGTGCTCTGCACACAGTAAGCGCTCAGTAAACCAATCAATCGTATTTATTGAGCGCTTACTGTGTGCAGAGCACTGGACTAAGCGCTTGGGAAGTCCAAGTTGGCAACATATAGAGACAGTCTCTACCCAACAGTGGGCTCACAGTCTAAAATATGACTGAACGAATGACCGATGGAGGGATTCTGCAACTTTCCTTCTGGCAGTGCTCTGCACACAGTAAGCACTCAGTAAATACGATTGAATGATTGACAGACGGAGGGATTCCACAACTTTCCCCCTGGCAGTGCTCTGCTCGCAGTAAGTGCTCAGTAAATCAATCAATCAATCAATCAATCATATTTATTGAGCACTTACTGTGTGCAGAGCACTGGACTAAGTGCTTGGGAAGTCCAAGTTGGCAACATATATAGACGGTCCCTACCCAACAGTGGGCTCACAGTCTAAAATACGACTGAACGAATGACCGATGGAGGGATTCTGCAACTTTCCCTCTGGCAGTGCTCTGCACACAGTAAGCGCTCAGTAAATACGATTGAATGATTGACAGGCGGAGGGTTTCCGCAACTTTCCCTCTGGCAGACAGCGTGGGGACCGGGCCAGCTTCAGACGCTTGAGGACCGTTTCCCCAGGGCCCGGGGGTGCAGCCCCCAACCCCGAGATCGGGGTCCCCTGCCAGTTGCCCTCCCTCGTCCACGGCTTCGGACGTCACCCTCGGCCGGAGGGTCAAAGGCCTAGTCTGGGTCGGGCCGAGGGATGGGGACGGTCATCTGCGCGGGTCCAGCCCAGTCTCCGGGGTCGGCCCATGGCCAGGGCCCCGTGTGAGCATCCCCGGGGACCGGGGGGAGCATCTCCACCACTCCCCGTCCATCCAACGCCAGGTCAAGGAGCCGTGAGAGCTTGACTCCAGTCCAAGATGGCACCCTCAGCCTGGGCTGGAGGGACGGAGAGATTGGGGTGGACTAGTCTTTTAGACCAGTCTTTTAGACTGTGAGCCCACTGTTGGGTAGGGACTGTCTCTATATGTTGCCAATTTGTACTTCCCAAGCGCTTAGTACAGTGCTTTGCACAGAGTAAGCGCTCAATAAATACGATTGACGATGATGATGATGACTAGGATGAGGGCCACTCGCCGCTCCCACAGGGGCCCGTAGCCCACCCTTCTCTTTGCCCCAGGATTACAGGCAGATGAGTGGGGAGACACAGACAGTCTCCCCCCTTCTAGACTGTGAGCCCGCCGTCAGGTAGGGACCGTCTCTAGAGGTTGCCAACTTGGACTTCCCAAGCGCTTAGTCCAGTGCTCTGCGCACCGTCAGTGCTCAAGAAATGTGTGGCTCAGTGGAAAGAGCCCGGGCTTTGGAGTCAGAGGTCATGGGGTCGAATCCCAGCTCCACCACATGTCTGTTGTGTGACCTTGGGCAAGTCACTTAACTTCTCTGAGCCTCAGTTACCACATCTGTAACCTCATCTGTAAAGCGCTTAGTACAGTGCTCTGCACACGGTAAGCACTCAATAAATAGGATTGATTGATCTGTAAAATGGGGATTAAGACTGTGAGCCCCATGTGGGACAACTTAATTACCTTGTATCCCCCTCCCCAGGGCTTAGAACAGTGCTTTGCACATAGTAAGCACTTAACAAATGCCATCATTATTCCCCCTTCTAGACTGTGAGCCCACTGTTGGGTAGGGACTGTCTCTATATGTTGCCAACTTGTACTTCCCAAGCGCTTAGCACAGTGCTCTGCATACAGTAAGCGCTCAATAAATATGATGATTGACTGATTGATTGACTGAGAGAGATGGGGGAGAGAGGGAGAGACAGAGATAGAGACAGAGAGAGGGTGAGAAAAAGAGAGACAGAGACAGAGGGGGGAGAGAGATGGGTAGATTAAGAGAGAGACAGAGAGAGAGAAAGAGAGATGCAGGGGGGGAGAGAGGAAGATGGGTAAACAGAGAGAGAGAGACAGAGGGAGGGGGAGGTAAAAAGGGTGAGAAAGAGGTAGAGAAAGAGTCAGAGAGAGGGAGAGAAATAGAGAGAGATGGGGAGAGAGGGAGAGAAAGAGAGAGAGACAGAGATAAAGAGAGAGACAGAGTGAGAGAAAGAGAGAGACAGAGAGGGGGAGAAAGGTAGAGACAGAAAAACAGGGAGAAAGAGAGGGAGAGGGGGAGAGAAAGAGAGAGACAGAGACAGAGAGAGGAGAGAAGGAGACAGAGAGGAAGAGAAAGAGAGACAGAGATAAAAAGAGAGAGAGACAGAGTGAGAGAAAGACAGAGACAGAGAGGGGGAGAAAGGTAGAGACAGAAAAACGGAGAAAGAGAGGGAGAGGGGGCGAGAAAGAGAGAGACAGAGAGAGGGAGAGAGACAGAGAGAGGAGAAAAAGAGACAGAGAGAGAGGAAGAGAAAGGGAGTGTAAGAGAGAGGCAGAGAGTGGGAGAGAGGGAAGGGGACAGAGGGAGAGAAAGAGAGAGAGAGGGAGAGAAAGGGAGAGAAAGACAGAGGGGGAGAGAAAGGGAGAGAGAGACAGAGAGGGAGAGAAAGAGGGAGAGAAAGGGAGACAGAGAGTGGAAGGGGGGAGAGAGGGAGAGAAAGGGAGACAGAGAGTGGAAGGGGGGGAGAGAGGGAGAGAAAGGGAGACAGAGAGTGGAAGAGAGGGGGAGAGAGGAGAGAAAGAGAGACAGAGAGAAAGACAGAGAGAGAGAAAGAGAGACAGAGAGAGAGACAGAGAGAGTGGGAGAGAGTGGGAGAGAGAGGGAGGGGGTGAGAGGGAGAGAAAGAGACAGAGAGACAGAGAGTGGGAGAGAGTGGGAGAGAAAGAGAGAGACAGAGAGAGGAGAGAAAGAGACAGAGAGAGAGGGAGAGAGAGAGGGAGACAGAGAGTGGGAAAGAGGGAGGGGGACAGAGGGAGAGAAAGAGAGAGAGAGGGAGAGAGAGACAGAGAGGGAGAGGGAGAGAGAGACAGAGAGGGAGAGGGAGAGAGAGACAGAGAGAGTGAGAGAAAGAGAGAGGGAGAGAAAGAGAGAGACAGAGAGTGGGAGAGAGAGGGAGGGGAGAGAGGGAGAGACAGAGAGAGAGACAGACAGAGAGAGAGAGTGGGAGAGAGAGGGAGGGGGACAGAGGGAGAGAAAGAGAGAGACAGAGAGTGGGAGAGAGGGAGGGGGACAGAGGGAGAGAAAGAGAGAGAGAGAGAGGAAGAGAGGGAGAGAAAGAGAGGGAGAGACAGAAAGAGCAAGAGAAAGAGACAGAGAGAGAGGGAGAGAAAGAGGGAGAGAAAGAGAGAGGGAGAGAAAGAGAGAGACAGAGAGTGGGAGAGAGAGGGAGTGGGAGAGAGGGAGAGAGAGACAGAGAGAGAGAGACAGAGTGGGAGAGAGAGGGAGGGGGTGAGAGGGAGAGAGACAGAGAGACAGAGAGTGGGAGAGAGAGGAGGGAAAGAGAGAGACACAGAGAGAGACAGAAAGAGACAGAGAGAGAGAGTGGGAGAGAGAGGGAGGGCGTGAGAGGGAGAGAAAGAGACAGAGAGACAGACAGTGGGAGAGGGAGAGAAAGAGAGAGACAGAGAGGGGGGAGAGAAAGAGAGAGAGTTGGGGAATAGAGAGAGAGAGGGAGAGCGCACACTGTCTGGGAAAGTTTGAATCCCCAAATTTCCATGACTTAATGTGTCATTATTTAACGTGTCAGCGGCTGGCAAACGAAAGCCCTGTTGGGTCTGCTCTGCAGTCTTACCAGGACTCCCAGGGCATCAGCACTTTCAGATCCTCAAAAACTCAATTTCCTAAGAGGTTCCATTAACAGCTAATCCATCACAGGGGCCCGATGGGATTTTCCCTCCGCCCCCACCGCGGGGGGAGAATCCTTTCCTGGTGCTTAGTTTGGTGCTCCGAAATCAATGGGAGTCAGAAGGTCATGGGTTCGAATCCCATCTCTGCCACGTGGCTGCTGGGTGACCCTGGGCAAGTCGTTTCACTTCTCCGGGCCTCAGTAAAGTGGGGATCGAGACTGTGAGCCCCGTGTGGGACAGGGACTGTAATAATAATAACCAAATTTGTTATAATCATCATCAATCGTATTTATTGAGCGCTTACTGTGTGCAGAGCACTGTACTAAGCGCTTGGGAAGTCCAAGTTGGCAACATATAGAGACGGTCCCTACCCAACAGCGGGCTCGCCGTCTACTATGTGCCAAGCACTGCTGTAAGTGCTGAAGAGAGTATATTTGTACCTATTTATTACTCTATTTTATTAATGATGTGTATATAGCTATAATTCTATTTCTTCTGATGGCACTGACGCCTGTCTACTTGTTTTGTTTTGTTGTCTGTCTCCCCCTTCTAATAACAATAATAATGATGGCATTTGTTAAGCGCTTACTATCAATCAATCGTATTTATTGAGCGCTTACTTTGTGCAGAGCACTGTACTAAGCGCTTGGGCAGTACAAGTTGGCAACATATAGAGACAGTCCCTACCCGCCAGTGGGCTCACAGTCTAGTGTGACTGTGTTACTATGTGCAAAGCCCTGTTCTAAGCGCTGGGGAGGTCACAAGGTGATCGGGTTGTCCCATGGGGGGCTCCCAGTCTTCATCCCCATTTTCCAGATGAGGGAACTGAGGCCCAGAGAAGTGAAGTGACTTGCCCAAAGTCACACAGCCGACAATTGGCGGAGCCGGGATTGTGCTGTGAGCTTCCAGACTGTGAGCCCGTTGTTGGGTAGGGGCCGTCTCTAGCTGTTGCTGATCTGTACTTCCCAAGCGCTTAGTACAGTGCTCTGCACACAGTGAGCGCTCAATAAATACGATTGAATGAATGAATGAATGGAGAGACAATTCCTTCCCCCAACAGGCTCAAAGGCCCACAGTCTAGAGGGGAATAATAATATCTGTGTTTCTAGGTGGTATTTTTATTACCAAAGCACCTTACATTAGTTATTTACTCCTCGCAACACCCCTGCGAGGTAGGGTCCACGTATTATTACCCTCAATTTACAGATGGGGAAACTGAGGCGTGGGACGGCTAAGCGACTTGCCCAAAGCCAGCTTGATTTGCTTGTGTTCACCCCAGCGCTTAGTACAGCGCCGGGCAGCCTCTGCCCTACCTCCTTCCCCTCCCCACAGCCCCTTGGATATATTTGTACAGATTTAATACTCTATTTATTTTACTTGTACATACTTAGTACTCTATTTATTTTGTTAATGATGTGCATATGGCTCTAATTCTATTTATTCTGACGATTTTGACACCTGTCTACGTGTTTTATTTTGTTGTCCGTCTCCCCCTTCTAGACTGGTAAGCCCATTGTCGGGTAGAGACTGTCCCTATATGTTGCCGACTTGTACTTCCTAAGCGCTTAGTACAGTGCTCTGCACACAGTAAGCGCTCAATAAATACGATTGAATGAATAATAATAATAATAATGATGGCATTTGTTAAGCGCTTACTATGTGCAAAGCACTGTTCTAAGCGCTGGGGAGGTTACAAGGTGATCAGGTTGTCCCACGGCGGGGGCTTACAGTCTTAATCCCCATTTTACAGATGAGGTAACTGAGGCCCAGAGAAGTGAAGTGAGTTGCCCAAAGTCACACAGCTGGCAATTGGCGGAGCTGGGATTTGAACCCATGACCTCTGACTCCAAAGCCCGGGCTCTTTCCACCGAGCCAAGCTGAATAAATGAATGTAGTAAGCGCTTAACTACCCTCCTCCTCCTTCTTCTTCTTCTTCTTCTTCTTCTTCTTCTTCTTCTTCTTCTTCTTCTTCTTCTTCTTCTTCTTCTTCTTCTTCTTCTTCTTCTTCTTCTTCTTCTTCTAATAATATCAATCGATGGATGGCATTTCTCGAGCGCTTATTCTGGGCAAGGCACTGCATTGAGCGCTTAAGCTTAGAGAAGCAGTGTGGCTCAGTGGATAGAGCCCGGGCTTGGGAGTCAGAGGTCATGGGTTCTAATCCCGCTCCGCCACATGTCTGCTGTGTGACCTTGGGCAAGTCACTTCACTTCTCTGGGCCTCGGTTGCCTCATCTGTAAAATGGGGATGAAGACTGTGAGCCCCACGGGGGACAACCTGATCACCTTGTATCCTCTCCAGCGCTTAGAACAGTGCTTGGCACATTATTATTATTATTATTGTTATTATTATTAAGTGGGGACAATAGAGTTAGTAGTTATGATCTATCCCCTAAAGGCTTCCAATCTACTGTGTGCAGAGCACTGTACTGAGTGCTTGGGAGAGGACAATGAGTTAGTAATAATAATGACTGTGCACTCTGCACACAGTAAGCACTCAGTAAATACGATTGACTGACCGACCACTCTTCCAAGCGCTTAATACAGTGCTCTGCGCACAGTAAGCGCTCAATAAAGTGAGAAGCAGCGTGGCTCAGTGGAAAGAGCCCGGGTTTGGGAGTCAGAGGTCATGGGTTCAAATCCCGGCTCCGCCCCTTGTCAGCTGTGTGACTTTGGGCAAGTCACTTCTCTGTGCCTCAGTTACCTCATCTGTAAAATAGGGATGGAGATTGTGAGCCCCACGTGGGATGACCTGATTACCTTGTATCCTCCCCAGCGCTTAGAACAGTGCTTTGCACATAATAAACTCTTAACAAATACCAAAATTATTATTATTATTATTATTGTTCTCTGAGCCTCAGTTCCCTCATCTGGAAAATGGGGATGAAGACTGTGAGCCCCACGTGGGACAAACTGATCACCTTGTATCCTCCCTAGTGCTTAGAATGGTGCTTTGCACATGAAAGTGCTTAACAAATACCAAAATTATTATTATTATTATTCTCTGAGCCTCAGTTCCCTCATCTGGAAAATGGGGATGATGACTGTGAGCCCCTCGTGGGACAACCTGATGACCTTGTATACCCCCAGTGCTTAGAACAGTGCTTGGCACATAGTAAGCGTTTAACAAATGCCATCATCACTATTATTATTATAAGTCTCAGTGACCTTATCTTTAAAATGGGGATTCATTCATTCAATCGTATTTATTGAGCGCTTACTGTGTGCAGAGCACTGGACTAATGAAGTCTGCGAGCCCCATATGGGACAGGGACTGTTTTGCTGCTGTCTTAAACAGTGCTTGGCACATAGTAAACGCCGAACAAATGCTATCATAATAATTATAATGATAAATACCATTATTATTATTATTATTATTATCATCATCATCATCAAGGGGGGAGACTGACTGCACTTCCACCTGTGGCCGGCAGGGGGCGAGGAGTGTCTTCCCGGCTAAGCAAAGGCTTAGAAAGGAGCATTCATTCATTCATTCATTCATTCATTCATTCATTCATTCATTCATTCAACCTATCAATGATGGCATTTGTTAAGCGCTTACTATGTGCCAAGCACTGTTCTAAGCGCTGGGGAGGTTACAAGGTGAGCAGGTTGTCCCATGTGGGGCTCACAATCTTAATCCCCATTTTACAGATGAGGGAACTGAGGCACAGAGAAGTGACTTGCCCAAAGTCACACAGCTGACAAGGGGCGGAGCCGGGATTTGAACCCACGACCTCTGACTCCCAAACCCAGGCTCTTTCCACTGAGCCACGCTGCTTCTCAATTTATTGAGCACTTACTGTGCGCAGAGCACTGTATTAAGCGCTTGGAAGAGTGTTTGGTCAGTCAATCATATTTACTGAGTGCTTACAATGTGTAGAGTACTGGAAATAGTCATGGAAATATTATTATTATTATTATTATTATTATTATTATGGTATCTGTTAAACGCTTACTATGCGCCAGACACTGTTCATTCATTCATTCATTCAATTTTTTTGATGGCATTTATTAAGCGCTTACTATGTGCAAAGCACTGTTCTAAGCACTGGGGAGGTTACAAGGTGATCAGGTTGTCCCACGGGGGGGGGCTCACAGTCTTCATCCCCATTTTCCAGATGAGGGAACTGAGGCCCAGAGAAGTGAAGTGACTGGCCCAAAGTCCCACAGCTGACAGCTGGCAGAGCCGGAATTTGAACCCATGACCTCTGACTCCAAAGCCCGTGCTCTTTTCCACTGAGCCACGCTGCTTCAATCGTATTTATTGAGCACTTACTGTGTGCAGAGCACTGTACTAAGTGCTTGGGAGGTACAATTCAGCAACAAAAAGTGGGGTAGATTCGAGAAAAGTAGTACTTAGTGGAAATGGTAGACTTGGGAATGGACAATAGAACAATATAATAGACACATTCCCTGCCCACAGTGAGTTTACAGTCTAGAGAGTCCAGTACAGCAGAGTTGGTAGACACATTCCCTGCCCACAGAGAGATTTCAATCTCTCTCAGACTGGTTTTTCTCTTCTGTAAAATGAGGACTCCATACCTGTTCTCCCTCCCGCTTTCACTGGGACAAGAACTCTGACCTATTATCCTGCCTCTATTATGATAATAATGATAATTCTCGTAGCTGTTAAGCGTATACTATGTTCCAGGCACTGTACTGAGCACTGGGGTGGATACAAACAGATTAGGTTGGACACAGTCCCTGCCCCCACACGGGGCTCACAGTTTCAATCCCCAATTTTACAGAGGAGGAAACTGAGGCACAGAGAAGTGAAGCGATGACAATGATGACGACGAAGGGAAATAATAATAAGGATAATAATGGCATTTATTATTCATTCAGTTCATTCAGTCGTATTTATTAAGCGCTTACTATGTGCAAAGCACTGTTCTAAGCACAATGACTTGCCCACAGTTACCCAGCAGATGAGTGAAGGGACTGGGATTAGAACCCAGGTCCTTCTGACTCCCAGATTGGGGCTCTTTCCACTAGGCCACACTGCTTCCCTTCACTCACCTTCAGCCCGCAAGCGTATAGGTGTGTGTGGGAAATACTTGGTCCCATAATCATTCATTCACTCAATTGTATTTATTGAGCGCTTACTGTATGCAGAGCACTGTACTGAGCGCTTGGAAAGTACAATTTAGCAGCAAAGAGAGACAATCCCTGCCCACAGTGGGCTCACAGTCTAGAAGGGGGGAGACAGACATCAAAATTAGTAAACAGGCATCAATGGCATCAATACAAATACACAGAATTATAGATATATATACATATCAAAACAAGTAAATAGGTCTTAATTCATTCATTCATTCAATCGTATTTATTGAAAAAGACGGCCGAGTGGTCACCAAAGATGGCCAACTGGTCACTGTCTCCCTGCTGGTCCTTATCCCTTCATTTGAACCCCTTTCCCCAAGCTGTTACCCAGCCAGGAGCTCACCTCGTCTCCCTCTCTTTCTCCTTTCCTCCTTTTTCTCTGTTTTCCTCACATTCTCCTTTCCTCCCTCTCTCCCCTCTTTCTCTCCTTTCCTCACATTCTCCTTTCCTCCCTCTCTCTTTCTGTCTTTCTCCTTTCTTCCCACTCTCTGTCCCTTTCTCCCCTTTCCTCACATTCTCCTTCCCTCCTGCTCTCCCCCTCTTACTCTCCTTTCCTCACATTCTCCTTTCCTCCTGCTCTCCCTCGCTTTCTCTCCTTTCCTCCCATTCTTCTTTCCTCCCCCTCTCCTTTTCTTTCTCTCCTTTCCTCACATTCTCCTTTTCGCCCCTTTGCTCACATCCTCCTCTGCTCCCTCTCTCCTTTCCTCACATTTTCCTTTCCTCCTGCTCTCCCTCCCTTTCTTTCCTTTCCTCACATTCTCCTCCCCTCCCTCTCTCCTTCCCTTTTTCTCTTTTCCTCACTTTCTCTTTTCCTCCTGCTCTCCCTCCCTTTCTCTCCTTTCCTCACATACTCCTTTTCTCCCTCCCTCCCTTTCTCTCCTTTCCTCACGTTATCCTTTCATTCTCCCCCTCTCTCCCCATCTCCCCCATCTCTCTTTCTCTCCTTTCCTCATATTCTCCTTTCCTCCCGCTCTCCCCCTTTCTTTCCTTTCCTCACATTCTCCTTTCCCACCGCCTCTTCCTCACATTCTCCTTTCTTTCTTCTCTCCCTCCCTTTCTCCCCTTTCATCACATTCTGCTTTCCTCCTGCTCTCCCTTCCTCTCATTATCCTTTCCTTCCCCCCTCCCCTTCTCTCTTTCTCTGTTTTCCTCACATTCTCCTTTCCTCCCGCTCTCCCTCCCTTTCTCTCCTTTCCTCACATTCTCCTTTCCTCCTGCTCTCCCTCCCTTTCTCTCCTTTCCCCCCCTCTCCCTCTTCCTCACATTCTTCTCTCCTCCCTCTCTCCCCACTTTCTCTCATTTCCTCAAATTATCCTTTCCTTCTCTTCCTCTCACCTCTTCTCTCTTTCTCTCCTTTCCTCTCATTCTCCTCTCCTCCCTCTCTCCCTCCCTTTTTCTCCTTTCCCCACTATCTCTTTTCCTCCGGCTGTCCCTCCCTTTCTCTCCATTCCTCACGTTATCCTTTCCTTCTCCCCCTTTCCCCATCTCTCTTTCTCTCCTTTCCTCAAATTATCCTTTCCTTCTCTCCCTCTCACCTCTTCTCTCTTTCTCTCCTTTCCTCACATTCTCCTCTCCTCCCTCTCTCCCTCCCTTCTTCTCCTTTCCCCACTATCTCTTTTCCTCCCGCTGTCCCTCCCGTTCTCTCCTTTCCTCACATTATCCTTTCCTTCTCCCCCTTTCCCCATCTCTCTTTCTTTCCTTTCCTCACATTCTCCTTTCCTCCCACTCCCCCCTTTCTCTCTTTTCCTCACATTCTCCTTTTCCCCCATCTCTTCCTCATTCTCTTTTTTTCTTCTCTCCCTCCCTTTCTCCCCTTTCATCCCATTCTCCTTTCCTCCCGTTCTCCTTCCCTTTTTCTCTCCTTTCCTCATATACTCCTTTCCTTCTCCCCCTTCTCCTCTTCTCTTTCCTTTCCTCACATAATCCTTTTCTCCCTCTCTCCCTCTTTTCCTCACATTCTCCTTCCCCATCCCTCTTTTCATCACATCCTCCTTTTCTTCTTCTCTTCCTTTCTCTCCTTTCCTCATGCTCTCCTTCCCCCCTCTTTTCCTCACATTCTCCTTTCCTCCCTTCTCTCCTGCTCTTTCTCTCCTCTCTCCACAGTTATCCTTTCCTTGTCCCCCAGCCTCTCTCTCCCTCCCTCTTTTTAATTCTTTCCCTCCCTCCTTCATCGCCTCCTTCTCTAATTCTTCTTCTTCCTTCCCCTCCCTCCTCACCCCTCAATTTCCCTCTTTCACCCTCTGGTTTCCCCACAGATCATCAGGACACTGATCACACACTTCTTATGTGTGAAACACTGCACCAAACGCCGGGGGACATGTGGGATGACCAGACGGGACACCATCCCCGTCCCCTGTGGGACCCGTGGTCTGAGAGGGAGTGAGGGAGGGATCTCACCCCCATTTCACAGATGGAGAAAATAGAAGCCCAGAGAAGTGAAGAGACTTGCCTGAAGTCACACAGCAGGCCATGTGTGGAGCCATGACTTGAACCTGGGTCTCTCCACTCCTGGTGGCCCTTTGACTTATTTTGGCCCCCAGAGTCATGCTCAGAGCCATTCGTTCATTCAATCATATTTATTGAGCACTTACTGTGTGCAGAACACTGTACTAAACGCTTGGGAAAGAACAATACGATGATAAACAGCGACAGCCCCTCCCCACCACGAGCTGACAGTCTACAGCTGGGACATCAAGGCAAATAAATGAAATAACAGATACAGACATAATAATAATAATGGCATTTATTAAGCACTTACTATGTGCAAAGCACTGTTCTAAGCGCTGAGGAGGTTACAAAGTGATGAGGTCGTCCCACGGGGGGCTCACAGTCTTAATTCCCATTTTCCAGATGAGGTCACTGAGGCGCAGAGAAGTTAGGTGACTTGCCCAAAGTCACACAGCTGACAACTTGTACTTCCCAAGCGCTTAGTACAGTGCTCTGCACACGGTAAGCGCTCAATAAATACCGATCGATTGATTGACAAGTGGCGGATCCGGGATTTGAACCCATGACTTCTGACTCCAAAGCCCGGGCTCTTTCCACTGAGCCGCGCTGCTTCCCTAAGCGGTGTGGGGCGAGTCAGGGCGACGCAGAAAGGAGTGGGAGATGAGGAAAAGTGGGGTTTGGGAAGTCTGGGAAGGCCTCTTGGAAGACGTGGGCCATGATGGGGGGTCCCCAGAGTGGCAGGTTCTTCTCAACAGGACCCTCCGGCCCTGGCCAACAAAGCCATCGATGATCCGCCCCACATCCCTGGAGCCCGGTCCAAGGAATTTATTGCTCAGAGGATTTATGATTGTCAGGAAGTCCCCCTCCCCTGTTGGCAAAGGGGCTCCCCATCTCTCCGGGCCTCTCCCAGCGTGGCCTCGCCTCACCCCCGCTCCCCCCGAGGAGGCTGGAGTCCGTGGGTGGGAGTCTGGGGAGGCCGGGATGGGGAGAGCCGGCTGGGAGGGGTCCTCGGATCCCGGGCCGGGCCGGGTCGGGACACCCATCTGGGATTTTTCCAGCCCCACTTGGAAGCTCTACCGTCTTCCCAGCTGCTCAGACGCTGGTCGGCGGAGAAGGGAGGTTGGAGGCCAGCCCATTCAGCTGCAGGGAAAGAAGGATTTCTCCCGCGCTGGGACACCGACCCGGTCGCCCCAAAGGCCGGGACCCGGAGACGTTGACCCCTAGGCCGTGAGCTCGTCGTGGACTGGGAATTGTGTCTGTTTTCGTTACAGCGTTCCCTCCCAAGCGCTTAGTACAGTGCTTTGATCATTGTTGAGCACTTGCTGTGTGCCACGCACCGTACTAGGCGCTGAGGTGGATACAAGCGAATCGGGTTGGACACAGTCCCCGTCCCACGCGGGGCTCACGGTCTCGACCCTTTTAGACTGTGAGCCCACTGTTGGGTAGGGACTGTCTCTATATGTTGCCAACTTGGACTTCCCAAGCGCTTAGTACAGTGCTCTGCACACAGTAAGCGCTCAATAAATACGATTGATGACGATGATGATGATCCCCATTTCACAGATGAGGGAAATGAGGCCTAGAGAAGTGATGGGATTAGAACCCGTGACCTTCCGGCTCCCAGGCCCGGGCTCTACCCACTATGCTTCGCCCACGGTAAGCGCTCAATAAATACGATTGAATGAATGAATGAATGTCATCCCCACGGCCGGGAATCAGGGAGACCAGCCCCATTGTCCCCACGATGGCGGGGTGAGCACAGGACGATTCCCGGGGTGACCAGCCAGATTAATTGCGGTTCAAATCATGAACAGGACACACCAGTATCAGTCAGTCGATGGTGTTTATTGAGCGCCTCCTGCGTGCGGAGCACTGTGCTGAGCCCTTGGAAGAGGACAATAGAACGATAAGCGGACGCGTTCCCGGCCCACAACGAGCTTTCAGTCCAGTGACGAGACTTTTCAGAGCAGGCCAACGTGGCCGCCGGTTGGACTACCAGGTGGACCTCCTCCATCTTGGCAGCGTGGCTCAGTGGAAAGAGCCCGGGCTTTGGAGTCAGAGGTCGTGGGTTCAAATCCCGGCTCCGCCAATTGTCAGCTGGGTGACTTTGGGCAAGTCACTTCACTTCTCTGGGCCTCGGTGACCTCATCTGGAAAATGGGGATGAAGATTGTGAGCCCCCCAGGGGACAACCTGATCACCTTGTAACCTCCCCAGCGCTTAGAACAGTGCTTTGCACATAGTAAGTGCTTAATAAATGCCATCATTATTATTATTATTATTACTCTCTGGGCCTCAGTGACCTCATCTGGAAAATGGGGATGAAGACTGTGAGCCCCCCAGGGGACAACCTGATCACCTTGTAACCTCCCCAGTGCTTAGAACAGTGCTCTGCACATAGTAAGTGCTTAACAAATACCATTATTATTATTATTATTATCTTGGCCACTCTGATTGGACCTCCAAGTAATTAATCAGTGGTATTTGCTGCGGACAGGAGACCCTGATGGGAATCAACCGTGTGCAGAGGACCGTTGTCGGTGCCAACTATGTGCCGAACAATATGCTGGGCATCTCTTGCATGCAGAGCATTCATTCATTCAATCGTATTTATTGAGCGCTTACTGTGTGCAGAGCACTGTACTAAGCGCTTGGGAAGTACAAGTTGGCAACCTATAGAGACGGTCTGTACCCAATATTGGGCTTACAATCTAGAAGGGGGAGACGGAGAACAAAACAAAACATATTCACAAAATAAAATAAATAGAACAAATCTGTACAAATAAAATAGAGTAATAAATCTGTACAAACATATATACATATATACAGGTGCTGTGGGGAGGGGAAAGAGGTAAGGCGGGGGGATGGGGGGAGGAGGGGGAGAGCACTATACTGGATACCTATACTGGATGCCTATTGCGTCCAGAACACTGCCCCCTCTAGATCTTCCTCTGTGCAGAGTGCTGTACTAGGTGCTTATTATGTGCAGAGTGATGTACTGGATGCCTACTGAGTGCAGAGCGCTGTACTGGGTGGCTAATAACAATAATGATGGTATTTGTTAAGCACTTACTACGTGCCAAGCACTGTTATAAGCGCTGGGGGAGATACAAGGTAATCAGGTTGTCCCATGTGGGGCTCACAGTCTTAATCCCCATTTTACAGATGAGGGAACTGAGGCGCAGAGAATAATAATAATGATGATGGCATTTATTAAGCGCTTACTATGTGCCGAGTACTGTTCTAAGCGCTGGTGCGGGGGTGGGGGGGGGGGTATACAAGGTAATCAGGTTGTCCCATGTGGGGCTCACCATCTCCGCCAATTGTCAGCTGTGTGACTTTGGGCAAGTCACTTCACTTCTCTGGGCCTCAGTTCCCTCATCTGTAAAATGGGGATTAAGACAGTGAGCCCCCCGAGGGACAACCTGATCACCTTGTAACCTCCTCAGCGCTTAGAACAGTGCTTTGCACATAGTAAGCGCTTTAATAAATGCCATCCATTATTATTATTATTATAAACCCACTTGAGGGGCAGAGAGAGAAGTCCCGTGAGCATGTTTTATTTAGTGAGGCTTTTCAATCAATCAGTCGTATTTATTGAGCAGTTACTGTGTGCAGAGCAGTGTACTAAGCGCTTGGGAGAGGACACTAGAACAGAGTCGGTAGTCACATCCTCTGCGCACAACATTTTGGTATTTGTTAAGTGCCCACTGTGGGCCAGGCACTGCGCTAAGCACTGGGGTGGATACAAGAAAATCGGGTTGGACACAGTCCCTGTCCCCCGTGGGGCTCACAGTCTTCACCCCCATTTTCCAGATAAGGAAACTGAGGCCCAGAGAAGTGAAGTGACTTATCCAAGGTCACCCAGCAGACAAGTAGCAAAGCCGGGATTAGAACTCACAACCCTCTGGCTCTCAGGCCCTTTCCACTAGGCTGTGCTGTGTCCTCTGCTAAGGATGCGACAGCCGACTCTGTTGCATTATCCTCTCCCAAGCGCTTAGCCCAGTGCTCCACACACAGAAAGCGCTCAGTACAGTCCTTTGATTGAGGTCTGACCTGTGACCTTAGAGAGACCATGAGATCCCCTCTAGATGCTGAGCTCGTTGCGGGCAGGGAATGGGTCTGTTCATTGTTATAGCAGTCCCTCCCAAACGCTTTGTGCAGTGCTCTTCACACAGTCAGCGCTCAATAAATACGATTGAATGAACAGAGTAGGAGATAAGGGTTAGATCTAGGAGAGTACACAGGTTAGCCTTATCATTCAGTCATCTGTCCGTTTGTCCAGACAGCTGCCCACCTACCCACCCACCCATCTACCCACCCACCCAACCATCCATCCACCCACCCATCCAACAATCCATCCATCCATCCATCCATCCATTCAATCATATTTATTGAGCGCTTACTGTGTGCAGAGCAGTGTACTAAGCGCTTGGGAAGTACAAGTTGGCAACATATAGAGACGGTCCCTACCCAACAACAGATCCGCCCATCCATCCATCCATCCATCCACCCATCCATCCACCCATTTATCTAACCACCCACCCATCCATCCACCCATTTATCTATCCACCCACCCATCCATCCATCCATCCACCCATCCGTCCACCCATCCATCCATCCATCCATCTATCCATTAATCCATTCACCCAACCAACCATCCATCCATCCATCCATCCATCCACCCATCCATCCATCCATCCAACCATCCATCCATCCATCCATCCATCCATCCATCCATTCATCCATCCATCCACCCATCCATCCACCCATTTATCCATCCATCCAACCATCCATCCACCCATCTATCTATCCATTAATCCATACAACCAACCATCCATCCATCCATCCATCCATCCATCCATCCATCCATCCATCCATCCATCCATCCATCCATTCATTCAATCATATTTATTGAGTGCTTATTGTGTGCAGAGCACTGTAATAAGCACTTGGAAAGTACAAGTTGGCAACATATAGAGACGGTCCCTACCCAACAACGGGTCCACCCATCCATCCATCCATCCATCCATTGATCCATAGGTCCACCCATCCATCCACCCATTTATCTATCCACCCACCCACCCATCCATCCATCCATCCATCCACCCATCCGTCCATTCATCCATCTATCCATGAATCCATTCACCCAACCATCCATCCATCCATCCACCCATCCATCCATCCATCCATCCATCCATCCATCCATCCATCCATCCATCCATCCATCCATCCACCCACCCACTTATCCATCCATCCAACCATCCATCCACCCATCTACCTATCCATTAATCCATGCACCCAACCATCCTTCCAGCAGACAGACTGGGATGAGTCTGCTGGGAATGGGGAGAAGGTGTTCTGAGGAGGGAAAATAGGGATGCATGCAACTTAGCGGCTAGATCCCGGGCCTGGGAATCAGAAGGACCTGGGTTCTAATCCCGGCTCCGCCACGTGTCTGCTGTGTGACACTGGTCAGGTCACTTCACTTCTCTGTGCCCCCATAACCTCATCTGTAAAATGTGGATAGGCGTGGGAGCCACATGTGGGACAGGGACTTTGTCCAACCTGCTTAACGCGTATCACCCCAGCGCTCAAAACAAAGCTTGGCACACAGGGAGCCCTTAACAAACATCATCGTTATTATTATTAGCGCTTAGAGCAGTGCTTGGCACATAGGGAGCCCTTAGCAAACATCACCGTTATTATTATTAGCGCTTAGAACAGTGCTTGGCACAAAGGGAGCCCTTAACAAGCATCATCATTATTATTATTAGCGCTTAGAACAGTGCTTGGCACACAGGGAGCCCCCAGAAAACATCATCATTATTATTATTAGCGCTTAGAACAGTGCTTGGCACATACGGAGCCCCCAACAAACATCATCGTTATTATTATTAGCGCTTAGAACAGTGCTTGGCACATAGGGAGCCCTTAACAAACATCATCATTATTACTATTAGCGCTTAGAACAGTGCTTGGCACACAGGGAGCCCTTAACAAACATCATCATTATTATTATTAGCGCTTAGAACAGTGCTTGGCACATAGGGAGCCCTTAACAAACATCATCGTTATTACTATTAGCGCTTAGAACAGTGCTTGGCACATAGGGAGCCCTTAACAAACATCATCGTTATTATTATTAGGGCTTAGAACAGTGCCTGGCACATAAGGAGCCCTTAACAAACATCATCGTTATTATTATTAGCGCTTAGAACAGTGCTTGGCACATAGTAAGCGCTTAACAAATACTGTCATTATTATTATGGCCCCCAAGAGAGTCCAGGAAAGAAAATGATGGACGGGGGGAGGAAAGGCAGTGAGGTCATTATGGGCAGGGAACGTGTCTGCTAATTCCTCCTCCTCTCCCAGGCGCTCAACACAGTGTTTGGAGCATACTAAGCGCTCCATCGGAAAGCAGCGTGGCTCAGTGGAAAGAGCCCGGGCTTTGGAGTCAGAGGTCATGGGTTCAAATTCCGACTCCGCCACTTGTCAGCTGGGTGACTTTGGGCAAGTCACTTCACTTCTCTGGGCCTCAGTTCCCTCATCTGCAAAATGGGGATTAAGACTGTGAGCCCCATGTGGGACAACCTGATCACCTTGTATCCCCCCCAGCGCTTAGAACAGTGCTTTGCACATAGTAAGCGCTTAACAAAAACCATCATTATTATTATTATTATTACCACCGATGGAGGATGGAGAGAGGAGGGGATCTCCCAGGATACAGCCTGGGATACAGGACACAGTCTTCTAATAATAATAATGATATTGATAGCATTTATTAAGCCCTTACTATGTGCGAAGCACTGTTCTAAGCGCTGAGGACGTTACAAGGTGATCAGGTTGTCCCAAGGGGGGGGCTCACAGTCTTAATCCCCATTTTCCAGATGAAGTCACTGAGGCGCAGAGAAGTGAAGTGACTTGCCCAAAGTCACCCAGCTGACAAGTGGCGGAGCCGGAATTTGAACCCATGACCTCTGACTCCAAAGCCCGGGCTCTTTCCACTGAGCCACGCTGCTTCTAGACTGTGAGGCCGTTGTTGGGTAGGGACCGTCTCTATATGTTGCCAGCTTGGACTTCCCAAGCGCTTAGTCCAGTGCTCTGCACACAGTAAGCGCTCAATAAATACGATTGAACGAATGCATGAAACTTGTTCCAATTTCCCGATGAGGAAAAGCAACACTGGGGAGCCAAGTGTCACCCGGGCCACGGCAACAACCGGCGTTGCCGGGAAACGTGAGCCTGTCCTGTATATATGTATATAAGTTTGTACGTATTTATTACTCTATTATTTTATTTGTACATGTTTATTCTATTTATTTTATTTTGTTCATATGTTCTGTTTTGTTGTCTGTCTCCCCCTTCTAGACTGTGAGTGAACTTTTGGGTAGGGACCGTCTCTAGATGTTGCCAACGTGGACTTATATGTGTATATGTTTGTGCGTATTTATTACTCTATTTATTTATTTATTTATTTTACTTGTTCATATCTATTCTATTGATTTTATTTTGTTAATATGGTTTTTTGTGTGTGTCTGTCTCCCCCTTCTAGACTGTGAGCCCGCTGTTGGGTAGGGACCGTCTCTAGATGTTGCCAACCTGGACTTATATGTATATTTGTACGTATTTATTACTCTATTTATTTATTTATTTATTTTACTTGTACATATCTATTCTATTTATTTTATTTTGTTAATATGTTTTGTTTTTTTGTCTGTCTCCCCCTTCTAGACCGTGAGCCCACTGTTGGGTAGGGACCGTCTCTATATGATGCCAGCTTATACTTCCCAAGCGCTTTATACAGTGCTCTGCACACGGTAAGCGCTCAATAAATACGATTGATTGATTATATGTACATATGTTTGTACGTATTTATTATTCTATTTTATTTGTACATGTTTATTCTGTTTATTTTATTTTGTTAATGTGTTCTGTTTTGTTCCCTGTCTCCCCCTTCTAGACTGTGAGCCCGTTGTTGGGTAGGGACCATCTCTAGATGTTGCCAACTTGGACTTATATGTATATATGTTTGTACGTATTTATTACTCTATTTTACTTGTACATATCTATTCTATTTATTTTATTTTGTTATTATGTTTTGTTTTTTTGTCTGTCTCCCCTTTCTAGACTGTGACCCTGCTGTTGGGTAGGGACCGTCTCTATATGTTGCCAACTTGGACTTATATGTGTATATGCTTGTATGTATTTATTACTCTATTTCACTTGTACATATCTATTCTATTTATTTTATTTTGTTAATATGTTTTGTTTTTTTGGCTGTCTCCCCTTTCTAGACTCTGAGCCCGCTGTTGGGTAGGGACCGTCTCTACGCGTTGCCGACTTGGACTTCCCAAGCGCTTGGAGCAGTGCTCTGCACACAGTAAGCGCTCAATAAATACGATTGATTGCTTGATTCCCAAGCGCTTAGTCCAAAGCGCTCAATAAATACGACTGAATGAATGAACGAATAAATGTCAGGCCGGCCAGCACAGCTGTGCTTTCTCTGACCAAAAAAGGATCCCGAGCTGTTGATTCTCGGGATCAGAGCCAGGCCCGGGAGAGGACGCGGGGAGAGGAACAGCCAAAAAGCAGCACGGCCTGTTGGGCAGAGTCCCGGCCTGAGAGCCAGAAGGATCTCCGCCGCTGAGTGACCTTGGACCAGTCACTGACCTTCTCTGGGCCTCAGCGGCCTCATCTGGAAAATGGGGATGAAGACTGTGAGCCCCATGTGGGACAGGGGCCGATTAATTTGTGTCTAACCCAGTGCTTCCAACAGTGCCCGGCACGTAGGAAGCAGCGAAAGAGCCCGGGCTTTGGAGTCAGAAGTCATGGGTTCAAATCCCTGCTCTGCCAATTGTCAGCTGGGCGACTCTGGGCCTCAGTTCCCTCATCTGGAAAATGGGGATGAAGACTGTGAGACCCATGTGGGACAACCTGATCACCTTGGAACCTCCCCGGCGCTTAGAACAGTGCTTTGCACGTAGTAAGCGCTTAATAAATGCCATTATTATTATTATAGGAAGCGCTTACGTGGCTCAGCGGAAAGAGGACGGGCTTCGGAGTCGGAGGTCGTGGGTTCAAATCTCCGTTCCGCCAATTGTCTGCTGGGTGACTTGGGGAAAGTCACTTCTCTGGGCCTCAGTGACCTCATCTGTCAAATGGGGATGAAGACTGTGAGCCCCCCGTGGGACAACCTGATCACCTTGGAACCTCCCTGGCGCTTAGAACAGTGCTTTGCACGTAGTAAGCGCTTAATAAATGCCGTCATTATTATTCTAGGAAGCGCTTACGTGGCTCAGCAGAAAGAGGACGGGCTTTGGAGTCGGAGGTCGTGGGTTCAAATCTCCGTTCCGCCAATTGTCAGCTGGGTGACTTGGGGCAAGTCACTTCTCTGGGCCTCAGTGACCTCATCTGTAAAATGGGGATGAAGACTGTGAGCCCCACGTGGGACAACCTGATCACCTTGGAACCTCCCTGGCGCTTAGAACAGTGCTTTGCACGTAGTAAGCGCTTAATAAATGCCGTCATTATTATTCTAGGAAGCGCTTACGTGGCTCAGCAGAAAGAGGACGGGCTTTGGAGTCGGAGGTCGTGGGTTCAAATCTCCGTTCCGCCAATTGTCAGCTGGGTGACTTGGGGCAAGTCACTTCTCTGGGCCTCAGTGACCTCATCTGTCAAATGGGGATGAAGACTGTGAGCCCCATGTGGGACAACCTGATCACCTTGGAACCTCCCCAGCGCTTAGAACAGTGCTTTGCACGTAGTAAGCGCTTAATAAATGCCATTATTATTATTATAGGAAGCGCCTATGTGGCTCAGCGGAAAGAGGACGGGCTTTGGAGTCGGAGGTTGTGGGTTCAAATCTCCGTTCCGCCAATTGTCTGCTGGGTGACTTGGGGCAAGTCACTTCTCTGGGCCTCAGTGACCTCATCTGTAAAATGGGGATGAAGACTGTGAGCCCCACGTGGGACAACCTGATCACCTTGGAACCTCCCTGGCGCTTAGAACAGTGCTTTGCACGTAGTAAGCACTGAATAAATGCCATTATTATTATTATAGGAAGCGCTTACGTGGCTCAGTGGAAAGAGAACGGGCTTTGGAGTCGGAGGTTGTGGGTTCAAATCTCCATTCCGCCAATTGTCTGCTGGGTGACTTGGGGCAAGTCACTTCTCTGGGCCTCAGTTCCCTCATCTGGAAAATGGGGATGAAGGCTGTGAGCCCCCTGTGGGACAACCTGATCACCTTGGAACCTCCCCAGTGCTTAGAACAGTGCTTGGCACATAGTAAGCGCTTATTAAATGCCATTATTATTATTCTAGGAAGCGCTTACGTGGCTCAGCAGAAAGAGGACGGGCTTTGGAGTCGGAGATCGTGGGTTCAAATCTCCATTCCGCCAATTGTCAGCTGGGTGACTTGGGGCAAGTCACTTCTCTGGGCCTCAGTGACCTCATCTGTAAAATGGGGATGAAGACCGTGAGCCCCATGTGGGACAACCTGATCACCTTGGAACCTCCCCAGCGCTTAGAACAGTGCTTTGCACGTAGTAAGCGCTTAATAAATGCCATTATTATTATTCTAGGAAGCGCTTACGTGGCTCAGTGGAAAGAGGACGGGTTTGGAGTCGGAGGTCGTGGGTTCAAATCTCCGTTCCGCCAATTGTCAGCTGGGTGACTTGGGGAAAGTCACTTCTCTGGGCCTCAGTCACCTCATCTGTAAAATGGGGATGAAGACTGTGAGCCCCATGTGGGACAACCTGATCACCTTGGAACCTCCCCAGCGCTTAGAACAGCGCTTTGCACGTAGTAAGCACTTAATAAATGCCATTATTATTATTATAGGAAGCGCTTACGTGGCTCAGTGGAAAGAGGACGGGCTTTGGAGTCGGAGGTCGTGGGTTCAAATCTCCGTTCCGCCAATTGTCAGCTGGGTGACTTGGGGAAAGTCACTTCTCTGGGCCTCAGTGACCTCATCTGTAAAATGGGGATGAAGACTGTGAGCCCCCCGTGGGACAACCTGATCACCTTGGAACCTCCCCGGCGCTTAGAACAGTGCTTTGCACGTAGTAAGCGCTTAATAAATGCCATTATTATTATTCTAGGAAGCGCTTACGTGGCTCAGCGGAAAGAGGACGGGCTTTGGAGTCGGAGGTCGTGGGTTCAAACCTCCGTTCCGCTTATTGTCAGCTGGGTGACTTGGGGCAAGTCACTTCTCTGGGCCTCAGTGACCTCATCTGGAAAATGGGGATGAAGACTGTGAGTCCAACGTGGGACAACCTGATCACCTTGGAACCTCCCCAGCGCTTAGAACAGTGCTTTGCACATAGTAAGTGCTTAATAAATGCCATTATTATCATTATTATTAACGAATATCATAAAAAAAGAAAGCCAAGAGCGGCGAGATTGTGGGGCTGAGGGGGCCGGAGGTCAGAAGACCCGAGTTCTAATCCTGGCCTCCTGTGTGAACCAGGAAAGCAGCCCGCATAGTGGATAGAGCACAGGCGCTTAGAACAGTGCTTGGCAATAATAATAATAATAATAATAATAATAATGGTATTTGTTAAGCGCTTACTATATGCCAAACACTGTTCTAAGCACTGAGCACTGTTCTAAGTGCTGTAATAATAATAATGGTATTTGTTAAGCGCTTACTATGTGCCAAGCACTGTTCTAAGCGCTGTAATAATAATGATGGCATTTGTTAAGTGCTTACTATGTGCCAAGCACTGTTCTAAGCGCTGTAATAATAATGATGGTATTTGTTAAGCGCTTACTATGTGCCAAGCACTGTTCTAAGCACTGTAATAACAATGATGGTATTTAAGTGCTTACTATGTGCCAAGCACTGGTCTAAGCGCTGTAATAATAATGATGGTATTTGTTAAGCGCTTACTATGTGCCAAGCACTGTTCTAAGCGCTGTAATAATAATGATGGTATTTGTTAAGCGCTTACTACGTGCCAAGCACTGTTCTAAGCGCTGTAATAATAATGATGGTATTTGTTAAGCGCTTACTACGTGCCAAGCACTGTTCTAAGCGCTGTAATAATAATGACGGTATTTGTTAAGCGCTTACTATGTGCCAAGCCTGTTCTAAGCGCTGTAATAATAATGACGGTATTTGTTAAGCGCTTACTATGTGCCAAGCACTGTTCTAAGCGCTGTAATAATAATGATGGTATTTGTTAAGCGCTTACTATGTGCCAAGCACTGTTCTAAGCGCTGTAATAATAATGATGGTATTTGTTAAGCGCTCACTATGTGCCAAGCACTGTTCTAAGCGCTGGGAGAGGTACAGGGTAATCAGGTTATCCCACGGCGAGGGGCTCCCAGTCTTCATCCCCATTTTCCAGATGAGGTAACGGAGGCACAGAGAAGTTAAGTGACTTGCCCAGGGTCACACAGCAGGCAAGCGGCAGAGGAGGGATTAACAAATACCATCATCCTCATCACAGGCTGGGGAGTCGGGAGGTCATCGGTTCTAATCCCGGTTCTGCCGCTTGTCTGCTGTGTGACCTTGGGCAAGTCTCTTCACTTCTCTGGGCCTCAGTTCCCTCATCCGTAAAATGGGGGTGAAGACGGTGAGCCCCACGTGGGACAGGGACTGTGTCCAACCTGATCATTTTCGTGCATCTCGCTTTATTTCTATTTGTTCTGACGACTTGACACCCGTCCACATGTTTGGTTTTGTTCTCTGTCTCCCAAGATGTTGCCAACTTGTACTTCCCAAGCGCTTAGTACAGTGCTCTGCACACAGTAAGTGCTCAATAAATCCGATTGAATGAATGAATATCTACCCCAGTGCTTAGAACAGGGCTTGGTACATAGTAAGTGCCTAACAAATACCGCAATTATCATTATTGTTATTATTATTATTCTCGCGAGTTGGGAAGGCCCCAGCTTGTGTGAGGCTGGAGGAACTTGTCATATTGTTGCTATTTTGTGCTCTCCCAAGAGCTTAGTACAGTGCTTTGCCTACAGTAAGCGCTCAATAAATACGATTGAAGGAATGAATGAATGAATGAATATTGTTGTTATTTTGTGCTCTCCCAAGAGCTTAGTACAGTGCTTTGTGCACAGTAAGCGCTCAATAAATACGATTGAATGAATGAATATTGTTGTTATTTTGTGCACTCCCAATAGCTTAGTACAGTGCTTTGCCTACAGTAAGCGCTCAATAAATACGATTGAATGAATGAATATTGTTGTTATTTTGTGCTCTCCCGATAGCTTAGTACAGAGCTTTGTGCACAGTAAGGGCTCAATAAATACGATTGAATGAATGAATGAATGAATATTGTTGTTATTTTGTGCTCTCCCAATAGCTTAGTACAGTGCTTTGCGCACAGTAAGTGCTCAATAAATACGATTGAATGAATGAATGAATGAATATTGTTGTTATTTTGTGCTCTCCCGAGAGCTTAGTACAGCGCTTTGTACACAGTAAGCGCTCAATAAAGACGATTGAATGAATGAATTAATATTCTTGTTATTTTGTGCTCTCCCAAGAGCTTAGTACAGCACTTTGCGCACAGTAAGCGCTCAATAAATCCGATTGAATGAATGAATATCTACCCCAGTGCTTAGAACAGGGCTTGGTACATAGTAAGTGCCTAACAAATACCGCAATTATCATTATTGTTATTATTATTATTCTCGCGAGTTGGGAAGACCCCAGGTTGTGTGAGACCGGAGGAACTTGTCATTTTGTTATTTTGTGCTCTCCCAATAGCTTAGTACAGAGCTTTGTGCACAGTAAGCGCTCAATAAATACGATTGAATGAATGAATGAATGAATGAACCTGCCCGAGGTCACCCAGCAGCAGGCCCGGGCCGAGACGGGCATGAGAAACCGGGCCTCTGTCAATCAATCAATCAATCAATCAATCAATCGTATTTATTGAGCGCTTACTGTGTGCAGAGCACTGTACTAAATGCTTGGGAAGTACAAGTTGGCAACATCTAGAGACGGTCCCTACCCAAAAGCGGGCTCACAGTCTAGAAGGGGGAGACAGAGAACAAAACCAAATATATTAACAAAATAAAATAATTAGAATAAACATGTACAAATAAAATAAATAAATGTATTTACTGCACACAGTAAGCAGTGTGGCTCAGTGGAAAGAGCCCGGGCTTTGGAGTCAGAGGTTATGGGTTCAAACCCCGGCTCCGCCAATTGTCAGCTGGGTGACTTTGGGCAAGTCACTTCACTTCTCTGGGCCTCAGTGACCTCATCTGGAAAATGGGGATGAAGACTGTGTGCCTCCCCATGGGACGGCCTGATCACTTTGTGACTTCCCCAGTGCTTAGAACAGTGCTTTGCACATAGTAAGCGCTTAATAAATGCCATTATTATTATTATAGTATATAGTATAGTACCTGTATATATGTATATATGTTTGTACATATTTATTACTCGATTTATTTTACTTATACGTATTTATTCTATTTATTTTATTTGGTTTATATGTTGTGTTTTGTTATCTGTCTCCCCCTTCTAGACTGTGAGCCCGCTGTCAGGTAGGGACCGTCTCTAGATGTTGCCAACTTGGACTTCCCAAGCGCTTAGTACAGTGCCCTGCACACAGTAAGCACTCAATAAATACGGTTGATTGATTGATTTGTGCTTAGTACAGTGCTCTGCACACAGTAAACGCTCAATAAATACGACTGGCTGACTGACTGAATGAATAAAATATGATTGAACTGACTGGGACCGTTTAGCTTGCATCCACCCCAGCGCTTAGTACAGTGCCTGACACGCAGTAAGCGCTTAACAAATACCACAGTCATCATCATCATCACCGCCCCACCTCCGCCTCCCAGCAAGACCACGGGGATGGGGGGATAATAATAATATTGATGGCATTTGTTAAGCGCTTACTATGTGCGAAGCACTGTTCTATAATAATAATAATAATAATGGCATTTATTGAGCACTTACCATGTGCAAAGCACTGTTCTAAGCGCTGGGGAGGTTACAAAGTGATCAGGTTGTCCCACAGGGGGCTCACAGTCTTCATCCCCGTTTTCCAGATGAGGGAACTGAGGCCCAGAGAAGTGAAGCGACTGGCCCAAAGTCACCCAGCTGACAAGTGGTGGAGGTGGGATTTGAACCCATGACCTCTGACTCCAAATAATATTAATAATAATATGATGGCATTTATTAAGCGCTTACTATGTGCAAAGCACTGTTCTAAGCGCTGGGGAGGATACAAGGTGATCAGCTTGTCCCACTTGGGGCTCACAGTCTTAATCCCCATTTTCCAGATGAGGGAACTGAGGCCCGGAGAAGTGAAGTGACTTGCCCAAAGTCACCCGGCTGACAAGCGGGGAGCCGGGATTTGAACCCATGACCTCTGACTCCAAAGCCCGGGCTCTTTCCACTGAGCCACGCTGCTTCTCTAAGCGCTAAGTTCTAGCCAATGCAGTTTATATTTCCAAGCGCTTAGTACAGTGCTCTGCACACAGTAGCGCTCAATAAATACGACTGAATGAATATAAGGTGATCAGGTTGTCCCAGGTGGGGCTCCCAGTCTTAATCCCCATTTTCCAGATGAGGGAACTGAGGCCCAGAGAAGTGAAGCGACTCTCCCAAAGTCACCCGGCTGACAAGCGGTGGAGTCGGCATTTGAACCCATGACCTCTGACTCCAAATAATAATAATAATAATAATAATAATGGCATTTGTTAAGCGCCTACTATGTGCAGAGCACTGTTCTAAGCGCTGGGGAGGTTACAAGGTGATCAAGTTGTCCCACGGGGGGCTCACAGTTTTAGTCCCCATTTTCCGGATGAGGGAACTGAGGCCCAGAGAAGTGAAGCGACTGGCCCAAAGTCACACAGCTGACAATTGGCGGAGCGGGATTTGAACCCATGACCTCTGACTCCAGAGCCCGGGCTCTTTCCATGGGAGGGGAGAGACGGGGTCCCCAAGGGCTGTGACCCTGGGGTCACCTTGTGACGTGGAATTACTCAATTTTTTTGTGTGGTTTGTAACTTCCCTCCTGCTTTTTGCGTCTGTCCCGTTTCCCATGCTGTTCTTCCCGGCTGACCGGATCCCGCTCTTTTCCAGGATCTTGGAATTCTTCTCCCCCTCTTCCCTCCTCTCCCTCCTCCCTCCCCGTTAGCTCTCAGCGTTTGGCAGGAGAGGCAGCGTCCAGACAAGACCCCCAGTTGGACCCCACTCGGCCCTGGGGAAGGCTCAGTAATAATAATAATAATAATAACAACAACAATAATAATAATAATAGCATTTATTAAGAGCTTACTACTACTACTACTACTAATAATTGGCATTTATCATGCGCTTACTATGTGCAAAGCACTATTCTAAGCGCTGGGGAGGATACAGGGTGATCAGGTTGTCCCACGTGGGGCTCACAGTCTTCATCCCCATTTTACAGATGAGGCAACTGAGGCCCAGAGAAGTGAAGTGACTTGCCCAAGATCACACAGCAGACATGTGGTGGAGTCGGGATTCGAACCCATGACCTCTGACTCCAAAGCCCAGGCTCTTTCCACTGAGCCACGCTACTATGTGCCAAGCACTGTTCTAAGCGCTGGGGAGGTTCCAAGGTGATCAGGTTGTCCCACGGGGGGCTCACAGTCTTCATCCCCATTTTACAGATGGGGGAACTGAGGCCCAGAGAAGTGAAGTGACTTGCCATAATAATAATAATAATAATAATAATAATAATGGCATTTATTAAGTGCTTACTATGTGCAAAGCACTGTTCTAAGCGCTGGGGAGGTTACAAGGTGATGAGGTTGTCCCACGGGGGGCTCCCAGTCTTCATCCCCATTTTACAGATGAGGGAACTGAGGCCCAGAGAAGTGAAGTGACTTGCCCAAATAATAATAATAGTAATAATAATAATAATAATGGCATTTATTAAGTGCTTACTATGTGCAAAGCACTGTTCTAAGCGCTGGGGAGGTTCCAAGGTGATCAGGTTGTCCCACGGGGGGCTCCCAGTCTTCGTCCCCATTTTCCAGATGAGGGAACTGAGGCACAGAGAAGTGAAGTGACTTGCCCAGTCCCAGTCTTAACCCCCATTTGACAGATGAGGGAACTGAGGCCCAGAGAAGTGAAGTGAGTTGCCCAAAGTCACGCAGCTGGCAAGTGGCGGAGTCGGGATTTGAACCCATGACCTCTGACTCCAAAGGTCAGGCTCTTTCCACTGAGCCACGCTGCTTCTCTACACAGTACACAGTGGGCGCCCAGCCCAGCGCTCTGCATTCATTCATTCATTCAATCGTATTAATTGAGCGCTTACTGTGTGCAGAGCACTGTACTAATCGCTTGGGAAGTACAATAATAATAATGATGGCATTTATTAAGCGCTTACTATGTGCAAAGCACCGTTCTAAGCGCTGGGGAGGTTCCAAGGTGATCAGGTTGTCCCACAGGGGGCTCCCAGTCTTCATCCCCATTTTCCAGATGAGGTCACTGAGGCCCAGAGAAGTGAAGTGACTCGTCCATAGTCCCGCAGCTGACAAGTGGCAGAGCCGGGATTTGAACCCACGACCTCTGACTCCAAAGCCCGGGCTCTTTCCACTGGGCCACGCTGCTTCTACTCTGTTCTGCACCTAGTAATAATAATAATGGCATTTTATTAAGCGCTTACTATGTGCCAAGCACTGTTCTAAGCGCTGGGGAGGTTACACGGTGATCAGGTTGTCCCACGGGGGGCTCCCAGTCTTCATCCCCATTTTCCAGATGAGGGAACTGAGGCCCGGAGAGTGACTTAACCAAAGTCACCCAGCTGGCGATAGTCTGGGATTTGAACCCATGGCCACCGACTCATGGGATTTGAACCCACGACCCATGACCTTTTCGACTGTGGGCCCACTGTTGGGTAGGGACCGTCTCTATATGTTGCCAACTTGTGCTTCCCAAGCGCTTAGTACAGTGCTCCGCGCATAGTAAGCGCCCAATAAATACGATTGATGATGATTGATGATGATGACTCCAAAGCCGGCGCTCTTCCCGCTGGGCCGCGCTGCTTCTCCCTAGGAGCTCTGCTAGTCCTGCACCTAGTAGACGCCCAGGACAGCTCTTGGCACGTAGTAGACGCCCAGAACTGGATTGCCAGCAGTCCCCCGGGCGGCCCCCTCCCCTCCCTGCTCCCCGGCTGACCCCTCCCCCCCCCGGATCCCCGCCCCCCAGGCCGGGCCGGACCCTCCGAAGGCCCCGCTTTCCGGAGCGGGGGAGACGCCCCCGCCAAGCGCATATAAGGCGGCCCGTCCTAGACGCCCCGGCCTTGCTCCTGCTGACCCCACGCCGAGGTGAGGGGGGTCCGCGGTGGGTGGGATGTTGGGGGGGGGGGGGGGAAGGGGGCGTCTACTAAGCACCGCCTGGCCGCCCAGGACTGTACTAAGCGCTCGGGAGCCTCCCATTCACTCATTCAATCGTATTTATTGAGCGCTTGCTGTGTGCAGAGCACTGGACTAAGCGCTTGGGAAGTCCAAGTGGGCGGTTCTTTCCACATTCAGTTCATTCAATCGTATTTATTGAGCGCTTACTGTGCACTGTACTAAGCGCTTGGGAAGTCCAAGTGGGCGGTGCTTTGCACATTCAGTTCATTCAGTCGTATTTATTGAGCGCTTACTGTGTGCGGAGCACTGGACTAAGCGCTTGGGAAGTACAAGTGGGCGGTGCTTTGCACATTCAATTCATTCATTCAATCGTATTTAGTGAGCGCTTACTGTGTGCGGAGCACTGTACTAAGCGCTTGGGAAGTACAAGTGGGCCGTGCTTTGCACATCCAATTCATTCATTCAATCATATTTATTGAGCCCTTGCTGTGTGCAGAGCACTGTACTAAGCGCTTGGGAAGTACAGGTGGGCAGTGCTTCGCACATCTAATGCATTCATTCAATTGTATTTATTGAGCGCTTACTGTGTGCAGAGCACTGTACTAAACGCTTGGGAAGTAGAAGTGGGCAGTGCTTTGCAGATTCAGTTCATTCATTCAGTCGTATTTATTGAGCGCTTACTGTGTGCAGAGCACTGTACTAAGCCCTTGGGAAGTACAAGTGGGCACTGGTCTGCACATTCAATTCATTCAATCGTATTGAGGGCTTCCTGTGTGCAGAGCACTGTACTAAGCGCTTGGGAAGTAGAAGTCGGCGGTGCTTTGCATATTCAGTTCATTCAATCGTATTTATTGAGCGCTTACTGTGTGCAGAGCACTGTACTAAGCGCTTGGGAAGTACAAGTGGGCAGTGCTTTGCACATTCAGTTCATTCATTCAGTCGTATTTATTGAGCGCTTGCTGTGTGCAGAGCACTGGACTAAGCGCTTGGGAAGTACAAGTGGGCAGTGCTTTGCACATTCAGTTCATTCAGTCAATCGTATTTATTGAGCACTTACTGTGTGCAGAGCACTGGACTAAGCGCTTGGGAAGTACAAGTGGGCACTGGTCTGCACATTCAATTCACTCAGTCGTATTTATTGAGCGCTTACTGTGTGCAGAGCACTGTACTAAGCGCTTGGGAAGTACAAGTGGGCAGTGCTTTGCGCATTCAGTTCATTCATTCAGTCGTATTTATTGAGCGCGTACTGTGTGCAGAGCACTGTACTAAGCGCTTGGGAAGGCCAAGTGGGCAGTGCTTTGCACATTCAATTCATTCATTCAGTCGTATTTATTGAGCGCTTACTGTGTGCAGAGCACTGGACTAAGCGCTTGGGAAGTCCAAGTGGGCAGTGCTTTGCACATCCAATTCATTCATTCAATCGTATTTATTGAGCGCTTACTGTGTGCAGAGCACTGTACTAAGCGCTTGGGAAGTACAGGTGGGCAGTGCTTTGCACATTCAATTCATTCAATCGTATTTAGTGAGCGCTGTGTGCAGAGCACTGTACTAAGCGCTTGGGAAGTCCAAGTGGGCAGTGCTTTGCACATTCAATTCATTCATTCAGTCGTATTTATTGAGCGCTTACTGTGTGCGGAGCACTGTACTAAGCGCTTGGGAAGTACAGGTGGGCAGTGCTTTGCACATTCAATTCATTCATTCGTATTTATTGAGCGCTTACTGTGTGCGGAGCACTGTACTAAGCGCTTGGGAAGTACAAGTGGGCAGTACTTTGCACATTCAGTTCATTCATTCGTATTTATTGAGCGCTTGCTGTGTGCAGAGCACTGGACTAAGCGCTTGGGAAGTCCAAGTGGGCAGTGCTTTGCACATTCAGTTCATTCATTCAATCGTATTTATTGAGTGCTTACTGTGTGCAGAGCACTGTACTAAGCGCTTGGGAAGTACAAGTGGGCAGTGCTTTGCACATTCAGTTCATTCATTCAGTCGTATTTATTGAGCGCTTGCTGTGTGCAGAGCACTGTACTAAGCGCTTGGGAAGGCCAAGTGGGCGGTGCTTTGCACATTCAGTTCATTCATTCAATCGTATTTATTGAGCGCTTACTGTGTGCGGAGCACTGTACTAAGCGCTCGGGAAGTACAGGTGGGCAGTGCTTCGCACATCTAATTCATTCATTCAGTCGTATTTATTGAGCGCTTACTGTGTGCAGAGCCCTGTACTAAGCGCTTGGGAAGTCCAAGTGGGCACTGGTCTGCACATTCAGTTCATTCATTCAGTCGTATTTATTGAGCGCTTACTGTGTGCAGAGCACTGTACTAAGCGCTTGGGAAGTCCAAGTGGGCAGTGCTTTGCACATTCAGTTCATTCAGTCGTATTTATTGAGCGCTTACTGTGTGCAGAGCACTGTACTAAGCGCTTGGGAAGTACAAGTGGGCAGTGCTTTGCACATTCAGTTCATTCAGTCGTATTTATTGAGCGCTTACTGTGTGCAGAGCACTGGACTAAGCGCTTGGGAAGTACAAGTGGGCAGTGCTTTGCACATCCAGTTCATTCATTCAGTCGTATTTATTGAGCGCTTACTGTGTGCAGAGCACTGGACTAAGCGCTTGGGAAGTCCAAGTGGGCGGTGCTTTGCACATTCAGTTCATTCATTCAATCGTATTTATTGAGCGCTTACTGTGTGCGGAGCACTGTACTAAGCGCTCGGGAAGTACAGGTGGGCAGTGCTTCGCACATCTAATTCATTCATTCAATCGTATTTATTGAGCGCTTACTGTGTGCAGAGCCCTGTACTAAGCGCTTGGGAAGTCCAAGTGGGCACTGGTCTGCACATTCAGTTCATTCATTCAGTCGTATTTATTGAGCGCTTACTGTGTGCAGAGCACTGGACTAAGCGCTTGGGAAGTCCAAGTGGGCGGTGCTTTGCACATTCAGTTCATTCATTCAATCGTATTTATTGAGCGCTTACTGTGTGCAGAGCACTGGACTAAGCGCTTGGGAAGTCCAAGTGGGCAGTGCTTTGCACATGCAATTCATTCATTCAGTCGTATTTATTGAGCGCTTACTGTGTGCGGAGCACTGGACTAAGCGCTTGGGAAGTACAAGTGGGCAGTGCTTTGCACATCCAGTTCATTCATTCAGTCGTATTTATTGAGCGCTCACTGTGTGCAGAGCACTGTACTAAGCGCTTGGGAAGTCCAAGTGGGCAGTGCTTTGCACATCCAGTTCATTCATTCAGTCGTATTTAGTGAGCGCTTACTGTGTGCAGAGCACTGTACTAAGCGCTTGGGAAGTACAAGTGGGCGGTGCTTTGCACATTCAGTTCATTCATTCAATCGTGTTTATTGAGCGCTTACTGTGTGCGGAGCACTGTACTAAGCGCTTGGGAAGTACAGGTGGGCAGTGCTTTGCACATTCAATTCATTCATTCGTATTTATTGAGCGCTTACTGTGTGCGGAGCACTGTACTAAGCGCTTGGGAAGTACAAGTGGGCAGTGCTATGCACATTCAGTTCATTCAGTCGTATTTATTGAGCGCTTACTGTGTGCAGAGCACTGTACTAAGCGCTTGGGAAGTACAGGTAGGCAGTGCTTTGCACATTCAATTCATTCATTCAATCGAATTTATTGAGCGCTTACTGTGTGCAGAGCACTGTACTAAGCGCTTGGGAAGTACAAGTGGGCAGTGCTTTGCACATTCAGTTCATTCAGTCGTATTTATTGAGCGCTTACTGTGTGCAGAGCACTGTACTAAGCATTTGGGAAGTACAAGTGGGCAGTGCTTTGCACATTCAATTCATTCATTCAATCGTATTTATTGAGCGCTGTGTGCAGAGCACTGTACTAAGCGCTTGGGAGGTACAAATTGGGCGCTTGGGACACATAGTAAGCGCTTAACAAAATGCCATCATTATTATTACGCGCAATCCAGTACTAGTATTTATTGAGCGCCAACTGGGGGCTAAGCATTGCCCGAAGCGCTCGCCCTCGAGCAGTCGGTTGTACTGAGCGCTTCCTAGGTGTTGAGCACTGTACTAAGCGCTTTGGGAGAGGACAATCAGTCCATCCTGCGCAGGACACTGTAATAATCATCATCATCATAATGATGGCATTTTCTAAGCGCCTACTACGGTGCCAAGCGCTGTTCTAAGCGCTTTAGTCGGCTTGGTAGAAGACAAGCCATCAGGGGTATTTATTGAGCGCTTCCTGCGTTCATAGCACTGTACTAAGCGCTTGGGCGAGCGCATTCAATCGGTGCTACTTATTGAGCGTTTCCGGGTGCAGAACACTGTACTAAGCGCTTTGGGAGAGGACAAGCAATCGGTGGTATTATTTACCTTCATTCATTCATTCATTCCGTGTATTTATTGAGCGCTTACTGTGTGCAGAGCACTGTACTAAGCGCTTGGGAAGTACAAGTTGGACCTTGGGGTACCCCGGCGTTTAGAGCAGTGCTCGGCACATAGTAAGCGCTTAACAAATGCCATCGAGCAATTAGTGGTATTTATTGAGCGCTTCCTGTGTGCAGAGCACTGTACTAAGCGCTTTGGTGAGCAAGAGCATTCATTCATTCAGCTATATTTATTCAATCGACTATTCATTCAATCGTATTTATTGAGCGCTTACTGTGTGCAGAGCACTGTACTAAGCGCTTGGGAAGTCCAAGTTGGCATGGAGAGCGTACTGTGTGCAGAGCACTGTACTAAGCGCTTTGGTGAGCAAGAGAATTCATTCAGTCGTCTTTATTCAATGTCATCTTTATTGAGCGCTTACTTTGTGCCAAGCGTTGGACTAAGCGCCTTTGTGAGCAAGAGCATTCATTCAGTCCTGCTCATTCATTCAATCATCTCTATTGAGCGCCTACTTTGTGCAAAGCACTGGACTAAGCGCAAGAGCATTCATTCCGTCATCTTTATTGAGAGCCTAGTGTGTGCAGAACACTGTACTAAGCGCCTTTGTGAGCAAGAGCATTCATTCAGTCCTGCTCATTCATTCAATCATCTCTATTGAGCGCCTACTTTGTGCAAAGCACTGGACTAAGCGTTTTCGTGAGCAAGAGCGTTTATTCCGTCATCTTTATTGAGCGCCTAGTGTGTGCAGAACACTGTACTAAGCGCCTTTGTGAGCAAGAGCATTCATTCAGTCCTACTCATTCATTCAATCATCTTATTGAGCGCCTACTTTGTGCAAAGCACTGGACTAAGCGTTTTCGTGAGCAAGAGCATCCATTCCGTCATCCTTATTGAGCGCCTAGTGTGTGCAGAACACTGTACTAAGCGCCTTTGTGAGCAAGAGTATTCATTCAGTCCTACTCATTCATTCAATCATCCCTGTTGAGCGCCTACTTTGTGCAAAGCACTGGACTAAGCGTTTTCGTGAGCAAGAGCGTTTATTCCGTCATCTTTATTGAGCGCCTAGTGTGTGCAGAACACTGTACTAAGCGCCTTTGTGAGCAAGAGCCTTCATTCAGTCCTACTCATTCATTCAATCATCTTATTGAGCGCCTACTTTGTGCAAAGCACTGGACTAAGCGTTTTCGTGAGCAAGAGCATCCATTCCGTCATCCTTATTGGGCGCCTAGTGTGTGCAGAACACTGTACTAAGCGCCTTTGTGAGCAAGAGTATTCATTCAGTCCTACTCATTCATTCAATCATCCCTGTTGAGCGCCTACTTTGTGCAAAGCACTGGACTAAGCGTTTTCGTGAGCAAGAGCGTTTATTCCGTCATCTTTATTGAGCGCCTAGTGTGTGCAGAACACTGTACTAAGCGCCTTTGTGAGCAAGAGCCTTCATTCAGTCCTACTCATTCATTCAATCATCTTATTGAGCGCCTACTTTGTGCAAAGCACTGGACTAAGCGTTTTCGTGAGCAAGAGCATCCATTCCGTCATCCTTATTGAGCGCCTAGTGTGTGCAGAACACTGTACTAAGCGCCTTTGTGAGCAAGAGCATTCATTCAGTCCTACTCATTCATTCAATCATCTCTGTTGAGCGCCTACTTTGTGCAAAGCACTGGACTAAGCGTTTTCGTGAGCAAGAGCATCCATTCCGTCATCCTTATTGAGCGCCTAGTGTGTGCAGAACACTGTACTAAGCGCCTTTGTGAGCAAGAGCATTCATTCAGTCCTGCTCATTCATTCAATCATCTCTGTTGAGCGCCTACTTTGTGCAAAGCACTGGACTAAGCGTTTTCGTGAGCAAGAGCATCCATTCCGTCATCCTTATTGAGCGCCTAGTGTGTGCAGAACACTGTACTAAGCGCCTTTGTGAGCAAGAGTATTCATTCAGTCCTGCTCATTCATTCAATCATCTCTGTTGAGCGCCTACTCTGTGCAAAGCACTGGACTAAGCGTTTTCGTGAGCAAGAGCATCCATTCCGTCATCCTTATTGAGCGCCTAGTGTGTGCAGAACACTGTACTAAGCGCCTTTGTGAGCAAGAGTATTCATTCAGTCCTGCTCATTCATTCAATCATCTCTGTTGAGCGCCTACTTTGTGCAAAGCACTGGACTAAGCGTTTTCGTGAGCAAGAGCATCCATTCCGTCATCCTTATTGAGCGCCTAGTGTGTGCAGAACACTGTACTAAGCGCCTTTGTGAGCAAGAGCATTCATTCAGTCCTGCTCATTCATTCAATCATCTCTATTGAGCGCCTACTTTGTGCAAAGCACTGGACTAAGCGTTTTCGTGAGCAAGAGCGTTTATTCCGTCATCTTTATTGAGCGCCTAGTGTGTGCAGAACACTGTACTAAGCGCCTTTGTGAGCAAGAGCATTCATTCAGTCCTACTCATTCATTCAATCATCTTATTGAGCGCCTACTTTGTGCAAAGCACTGGATTAAGCGTTTTCGTGAGCAAGGGCGTTTATTCCGTCATCTTTATTGAGCGCCTAGTGTGTGCAGAACACTGTACTAAGCGCCTTTGTGAGCAAGAGCATTCATTCAGTCCTACTCATTCAATCATCTCTATTGAGCGCCTACTTTGTGCAAAGCACTGGACTAAGCGTTTCGTGAGCAGGAGCGTTCATTCCGTCATCTTTATTGAGCGCCTAGTGTGTGCAGAACACTGTACTAAGCGCCTTTGTGAGCAAGAGCATTCATTCAGTCCTACTCATTCATTCAATCATCCCTGTTGAGCGCCTACTTTGTGCAAAGCACTGGACTAAGTGTTTTCGTGAGCAAGAGCATCCATTCCGTCATCCTTATTGAGCGCCTAGTGTGTGCAGAACACTGTACTAAGCGCCTTTGTGAGCAAGAGCATTCATTCAGTCCTGCTCATTCATTCAATCATCTCTGTTGAGCGCCTACTCTGTGCAAAGCACTGGACTAAGCGTTTTCGTGAGCAAGAGCATCCATTCCGTCATCCTTATTGAGCGCCTAGTGTGTGCAGAACACTGTATTAAGCGCCTTTGTGAGCAAGAGCATTCATTCAGTCCTACTCATTCATTCAATCATCATCCGTATTGAGCGCCTACTTTGTGCAAAGCACTGGACTAAGCGTTTTCGTGAGCAAGAGCATCCATTCCGTCATCTTTATTGAGCGCCTAGTGTGTGCAGAACACTGTACTAAGCGCCTTTGTGAGCAAGAGCATTCATTCAGTCCTACTCATTCATTCAATCATCTCTGTTGAGCGCCTACTTTGTGCAAAGCACTGGACTAAGCGTTTTCGTGAGCAAGAGCATCCATTCCGTCATCCTTATTGAGCGCCTAGTGTGTGCAGAACACTGTACTAAGCGCCTTTGTGAGCAAGAGTATTCATTCAGTCCTGCTCATTCATTCAATCATCTCTGTTGAGCGCCTACTCTGTGCAAAGCACTGGACTAAGCGTTTTCGTGAGCAAGAGCATCCATTCCGTCATCCTTATTGAGCGCCTAGTGTGTGCAGAACACTGTACTAAGCGCCTTTGTGAGCAAGAGCATTCATTCAGTCCTGCTCATTCATTCAATCATCTCTATTGAGCGCCTACTTTGTGCAAAGCACTGGACTAAGCGTTTTCGTGAGCAAGAACATTTATTCCGTCATCTTTATTGAGCACCTAGTGTGTGCAGAACACTGTACTAAGCGCCTTTGTGAGCAAGAGCATTCATTCAGTCCTACTCATTCATTCAATCATCCCTGTTGAGCGCCTACTTTGTGCAAAGCACTGGACTAAGCGTTTTCGTGAGCAAGAGCAGTCATTCCATCATCTTTATTGAGCGCCTAGTGTGTGCAGAACACTGTACTAAGCGCCTTTGTGAGCAAGAGCCTTCATTCAGTCCTACTCATTCATTCAATCATCTTATTGAGCGCCTACTTTGTGCAAAGCACTGGACTAAGCGTTTTCGTGAGCAAGAGCATCCATTCCGTCATCCTTATTGAGCGCCTAGTGTGTGCAGGACACTGTACTAAGCGCCTTTGTGAGCAGGAGTATTCATTCAGTCCTGCTCATTCATTCAATCATCTCTGTTGAGCGCCTACTTTGTGCAAAGCACTGGACTAAGCGTTTTTGTGAGCAAGAGCATTCATTCCGTCATCTTTATTGAGCGCCTAGTGTGTGCAGAACACTGTACTAAGCGCCTTTGTGAGCAAGAGCATTCATTCAGTCCTACTCATTCATTCAATCATCATCTCTATTGAGTGCCTACTTTGTGCAAAGCACTGGACTAAGCGCTTTCGTGAGCAAGAGCATTCATTCAGTCATCTTTATTGAGCGCCTAGTGTGTGCAGAACACTGTACTAAGCGTCTATGTGAGCAAGAGCATTCATTCAGTCCCATCATTCAATCATCTCTATTGAGCGCCTACTTTGTGCAAAGCACTGGACTAAGCGTTTTCCTGAGCAAGAGCATTTATTCCGTCATCCTTATTGAGCGCCTAGTGTGTGCAGAACACTGTACTAAGCGCCTTTGTGAGCAAGAGCATTCATTCAGTCCTATTCCTTCAATCTTCCCTATTGAGCGCTTTAGTAAGCGCTGTACTAAGCGCCTTTGTGAGCAAGAACGTCCATTCAGTCATCTTTATTGAGCGCTTACTTTGTGCAAAGCGTTGGACTAAGCGCCTTTGTGGGCAAGAACATTCAGTCAATCGCATTTATTGAGCGCTTACTGTGTGCAAAGCACTGTATTAAGCGCTTTGGTGAGCGAGAGCATTCATTCAGTCGCATTTATTCATTCAGTCATCTTTATTGAGCGCTTACTTTGTGCAAAGCACTGGACTAAGCGCCTTTGTGAGCAAGAGCATTCAGTCCATCGCATGTATTGAGCGCTTACTGTGGGCAGAGCACTGGACTAAGTGCTTTGGTGAGCAAGAGCATTCATTCAGTCTCCTTTATTGAGCGCCTACTTTGTGCTAAGCACTGTAATAAGCGTTTTCGTGAGCCAGAGCATTCATTCAGTCGTATTCACTCCATCGCATGTAGTGAGCGCTTGCTATGTGCAGAGCACTGTATTAAGCGCTTTGGTGAGCGAGAGCTTTCATTCAATCGTATTTATCCAATCATCTTTTTTGAGCACTTACTTTGTGCAAAGCACTGGACTAAGCGCCCTTGTGAGCAGGAGCATTCATTCCAACGCATGTATTGAGCGCTTACTGTGTGCAGAGCACTGTATTAAGCGCTTTGGTGAACGAGAGCATTCATTCAGTTGTATTTATTCATTCAATCATTTTTATTGAGTGCTTACTTTGTGCAAAGCGCTGGACTAAGCGCCCTTGTGAGCAAGAGCATTCATTCCATCGCATGTATTGAGCGCTTACTGTGTGCAGAACACTGTACTAAGCGCTCTGGTGAGCGACAGCATTCATTCAGTCGTATTTATTCAATCATCTTTATTGAGCGCTTACTTTGTGCAAAGCACTGGACTAGGTGCCTTTGTGAGCAAGAGCATTTATTCAGTCGCATGTATTGAGCACTTACTGTGTGCAGGGCACTGTATTAAGCGCTTTGGTGAGCGAGAGCATTCATTCAGTCGTAGTGATTCAGTCATCTTTATTGAGCTCTTTGTGCAAAGCACTGGACTAAGCGCCCTTGTGAGCAAGAACTTTCATTCAATCGCGTGTACTGAACGTTTATGGTGTGCAGGGCACTGTATTAAGCGCTTAGGTGAGCGAGAGCATTCATTCAGTTGCATTTATTCATTCAATCATCTTTATTGAGCGCTTACTTTGTGCCAAGTACTAGACTAAACGCTTTTGTGAGCAAGCGCATTCATTCAGTCGCATGTATGGAGCGCTTACTGTGTTCAGGGCTCTGTATTAAGCGCTTTGGTGAGCGAGAGCATTCATTCAGTCGTATTTATTTGACCAACTCTATTGAGCGCTTACTTTGTGCAAAGCACTAGACTAAACGCTTTTGGGAGCAAGAGCATTCATTCAGTCGCATGTATTGAGCGCTTACGGTGTGCAGGGCACTGTATTAAGCACTTAGATGAGCGAGAGCATTCATTCAGTTGTATTAAGCACTTAGATGAGCGAGAGCATTCATTCAGTTGCATTTATTCATTCAATCATCTTTATTGAGCGCTTACTTTGTGCCAAGCACTAGACTAAACGCTTTTGTGAGCAAGAGCATTCATTCTATCGTGTGTATTGAACGCTTATGGTGTGCAGGGCACTGTATTAAGCGCTTTGGTGAGCGAGAGCATTCATTCAGTCGTAGTGATTCAGTCATCTTTATTGAGCTCTTTGTGCAAAGCACTGGACTAAGCGCCCTTGTGAGCAAGAACTTTCATTCAATCGCGTGTACTGAACGCTTACGGTGTGCAGGGCACTGTATTAAGCGCTTTGGTGAGCGAGAGCATTCATTCAGTCGTAGTGATTCAGTCATCTTTATTGAGCCCTTTGTGCAAAGCACTGGACTAAGCGCCCTTTTGAGCAAGAGCATTCATTCCATCTTGTGTATTGAGCGCTTACCGGGTGCAGGGCACTGTATTAAGCGCTTTGGTGAGCGAGAGCATTCATTCAGTCGTATTCAATCATCTTTATTGAGCGCTTACTTTGTGCCAAGCACTAGACTAAACGCTTTTGGGAGCAAGAGCATTCATTCAGTCGCATGTATTGAGCGCTTACTGTGTGCAGGGCTCTGTATTAAGCGCTTTGGTGAGCGAGAGCATTCATTCAGTCGTATTTATTCAACCAACTCTATTGAGCGCTTACTTTGTGCAAAGCACTAGACTAAACGCTTTTGGGAGCAAGAGCATTCATTCAGTCGCATGTATTGAGCGCTTACTGTGTGCAGGGCACTGTATTAAGCGCTTTGGTGAGCGAGAGCATTCATTCAGTCGTAGTCATTCAGTCCTCTTTATTGAGCTCTTTGTGCAAAGCACTGGACTAAGCGCCCTTGTGAGCAAGAACTTTCATTCAGTCGCGTGTACTGAACGCTTATGGTGTGCAGGGCACTGTATTAAGCGCTTAGGTGAGCGAGAGCATTCATTCAGTTGCATTTATTCATTCAATCATCTTTATTGAGCGCTTTCTTTGTGCAAAGCACTGGACTAAGCGCCCTTGTGGGCAAGAGCATTCATTCAGTCGCATGTATTGAGCGCTTACTGTGTGCAGGGCTCTGTATTAAGCGCTTAGGTGAGCGAGAGCATTCATTCAGTCGTATTTATTCGACCAACTCTATTGAGCGCTTACTTTGTGCAAAGCACTAGACTAAACGCTTTTGTGAGCGAGAGCATTCATTCAGTCGCACGTATTGAGCGCTTACTGTGTGCAGGGCACTGTATTAAGCGCTTTGGCCAGCGAGAGCATTCATTCAGTCATCTTTATTGAGCTCTTTGTGCAAAGCACTGGACTAAGCGCCCTTGTGAGCAAGAGCATTCATTCAATCGCGTGTATTGAGCGCTTATGGGGTGCAGGGCACTGTATTAAGCGCTTTGCTGAGCGAGAGTGAGTGAATGAATGAATGGCGCTTATTGAGCGCTGACTGTGCGCGGAGCACTGTGCTGAGCGCTCGGGCGGGGAGCGCAGCGTTGCGCACACAGTGGGAGGAGGAGGGGGAGGGCAGACCGCGGCTCCGTCCCTCCCCGCAGGTGAGGATGGAGGCGGCGCTGTACTGGACGCTGCTGCTGCTGCTGCTGCCCGGGGAGGCGAGTGCGAGTTCTGCGCTGGCCTCCAAGCACGCGGATGCCCCCAAAACCCGGCTGGATTCCGCGGAGCGGCTCCCAATCCTGCCCGATGAGGACCAGGCTGCCCGGAAAACCCGGCCGGATTCCGCGGAGCGGCTCCCAATCCTGCCCAATGTGGATGCGGCTGCCCCCAAAACCCGGCTGGATTCCGCGGACTGGCTCCCAATCCTGGCCAAAGGAGACGAGGATGCCTACAAAACCCGGCGGGATCCCGCGGATTGGCCCCCAATCCTGGCCAAAGGGGACGAGGATGCCTCCAAGACCCGGCGGGATTCCGTGGAGCGGCTCCCAATCCTGCCCGAAGGGGACCAGGTTGCTTGGAAAACCCGGGAGGATTCCTCGGAGCGGCTCCCAATCCTGGCCAAAGGGGACGAGGATGCCCACAAAACCCTGCGGGATTCTGCGGAGCGGCTCCTAATCTTGTCCAAAAGGGACGAGGATGCCCGGAAAACCCGGCAGGACCCCGCGGACCGGCTCCCAATCCTGACTAATGGTTCGGGACCAAAGGATGTCCCCAAAACCCGGGTGGATTCCGCGGAGCGGCTCCCAATCCTGCCTAGTGGGGGTTCAGGACTAAAGGATGTACCCAAATCCCGGCGGGATTCCACGGAGCGGCTCCCAATCCTGCCCAATGTGGATTCGGCTGCCCCCAAAACCCGGCTTTATCCCGCAGAGCGGCTCCCAATCCTTGCCAAAGGGGATGAGGATGCCCACAAAACCCGGTGGGATCCCGCGGATTGGCTCCCAATCCTGGCCAAAGGGGACGAGGATGCCTCCAAAACCCGGCGGGATTCCGTGGAGCGGCTCCCAATCCTGCCCGAAGTGGACCAGGTTGCTTGGAAAACCCGGGAGGATTCCTCGGAGCGGCTCCCAATCCTGGCCAAAGGGGACGAGGATGCCTACAAAGCCCGGCGGGATTCCACAGAGCGGCTTCCAATCTTGTCCAAAAGGGACGAGGATGCTCGGAAAACCCGGCTGGATTCCACGGACCGGCTCCCAATCCTGACTAATGGTTCGGGACCAAAGGATGTCCCCAAAACCCGGCTGGATTCCGCGGAGCGGCTCGCAATCCTAATTGATGGGGCTTTGGGACCAAAGGATGTCCCCAAAACCTGGCTGGATTTCGCGGAGCGGCTCCCAATCCTGCCTAGTGGGGGTTCGGGACTAAAGGATGTCTCCAAATCCCGGCTGGATTCCGCGGAGCGGCTCCCAATCCTGCCCAATGTGGATGCGGCTGCCCCCCAAACCCGGCTGGATTCCGCGGACTGGCTCCCAATCCTGCCCAATGTGGATGCGGCGGCCCCCAAAACCCGGCTGGATTCCACGGACTGGCTCCCAATCCTGGCCAAAGGGGACGAGGATGCCCACAAAACCCGGTGGGATTCCGTGGAGCGGCTCCCAATCCTGCCCGAAGGGGACCAGGTTGCTTGGAAAACCCGGGAGGATTCCTCGGAGCGGCTCCCAATCCTGGCCAAAGGGGACAAGGATGCCTACAAAACCCGGCGGGGTTCCACGGAGCGGCTTCCAATCTTGTCCAAAAGGGACGAGGATGCCCGGAAAACCCGGCAGGATTCCGTGGACCGGCTCCCAATCCTGACTAATGGTTCGGGACCAAAGGATGTCCCCAAAACCCGGCTGGATTCCGCGGAGCGGCTCCCAATCCTTTCCAATGTGGATGCGGCGGCCCCCCAAACCCGGCTGGATTCCGCGGATCGGCTCCCAATCCTGGTCAAAGGGGACGAGGATGCTTCCAAAACCCGGGTGGATTCTGCGGAGCGGCTCCCAATCCTGCCTAGTGGGGGTTCGGGACTAAAGGATGTCCCCAAATCCCGGCGGGATTCCGCGGAGCGGCTCCCAATCCTGCCCTATGTGGATGCGGCGGCCCACCAAACCCGGGTGGATTCCGCGGAGCGGCTCCCAATCCTGGCCAAAGGGGACGAGGATGCCCACAAAACCCGGCGGGATTCCGTGGAGCGGCTCCCTAAACTGCCCGAAGGGGACCAGGTTGCTTGGAAAACCCGGGAGGATTCCTCGGAGCGGCTCCCAATCCTGGCCAAAGGGGACGAGGATGCCTACAAAACCCGGCGGTATTCCACGGAGCGGCTTCCAATCTTGTCCAAAAGGGACGAGGATGCCCGGAAAACCCGGCTGGATTCCGCGGACCGGCTCCCAATCCTGACTAATGGTTCGGGACCAAAGGATGTCCCCAAAACCCGGCTGGATTTCGCAGAGCGGCTCCCAATCCTGCCCACTGTGGAGGCGGCGGCCCCCCAAACCCGTCTGGATTCCGCGGATCGGCTCCCAATCCTGACTGATGGGGCTTTGGGACCAAAGGATGTCCCCAGAACCCGGCTGGATTCCGCGGAGCGGCTCCCAATCCTGGTCAAAGGGGACGAGGATGCCTCCAAAACCTGGCGGGATTCCGCGGAGCGGCTCCCAATCCTGCCCAGTGTGGATGCGGCTGCCCCCCAAACCTGGCTGGATTATGCGGAACGGCTCCCTATCCTGCCTAGTGGGGGTTCGGGACCAAAGGATGTCCCCAAAACCCGGCGGGATTCCGCGGAGCGGCTCCCAATCCTGCTCGTTGGGGACGAGGCTGCCCGGAAAACCCGGGCGGATTCCGCGGAGCGGCTCCCAATCCTGGCCAAAGTGGATGAGGACGCCTCCAAAACCCGGCGGGATTCTGCAGAGCGGCTCCCAATCTTGCCCAATGTGGATGCGGCAGCCCCCAAAACTCGGAGGGATTCCGCGGAGGAGCTCCCAATCCTAGTCAACGGGGACGTGGCTGCCCCCAAAACCCGGTGGGATTTTGTGGAGCGGCACCCAATCCTGACCATTCGGGATGAGGCTGCCCGGAAAACCCGGGAGGATTCCGCGGAGCGGCTCCCAATCCTGGCCAAAGGGGGCGAGGTTGCCTTCAAAACCCGGCGGGATTCTGCGGAGCGGCTCCCAATCTTGTCCAAAAGGGACGAGGCTGCCCGAAAAACCCGGGAAGATTCCGTGGAGTGGCTCCCAATCCTGCCCGATGGGGACCAGGCTGCCCGGAAAACACAGCGGGATTCCACGGAGCGGCTCCCAATCCCGCCCGATGGGGACAAGGCTGCTCCCAAAACCCGGCCGGATTCCGCGGAGCGGCTCCCAATCCCGCCCAATGTGGGCTCGGGACCAAAGGATGCCCGGAAAACCCGGGCGGATCCCACGGAGCGGCTCCCAATCCTGGCCAACGGGGACGTGGCTGCCCCCAAAACCCGGGTGGGTCCCTCGGAGCGGTTCCCAGTCCCGTCCAATACGGTCTCCGGGCCAGCGGTTGCTGCGAAAACCCGGCCGGACTCTTTGGAGCGGCCCCCAGTCCCTTCCGATGGGTTCAAGTGGTCCTTGGCTGAGCCCAAAACCCGGTCGAACTCTACGGAGCGGCTCCGGGCCACTGGGCCGGCCGGACCCCGGGCTACCCAGAAATCCCGGTCGGAGCCCGCGGACCGGCCCCGGGCCCGGCGGCGGCGGCGCTACATCTCTCAAGACGACATGGTCGCCATCCTCGACTACCACAACAAGATCCGGGGCCAGGTCTTCCCTCCCGCCGCCAACATGGAGTACATGGTGAGTGCCTTGTCCATCACCTCCCTGTCCATCACCCCCGTCCATCAACTCCCTGTCAATCACCCCATCAACTTCCTGTCCATCACTCCCTGTCCATTAACTCCCTGTCCATCAACTCCCTGTCCATCGTCTCCGTCTGTCAACTCCCTGCCAATCACCCCATCAATCAACTACCTGTCCATCACTCCTTGTCCATCATTCTCTGACTGTCAACCCATCAATCAACTCCCTGTCCATCCACGCCCTGTCCATCCCTCCCTGTCCATCCCTCCCTGTCCATCACCTCCCTGTCCATCAACTCGCTGTCAATCACCCCATCAATCAATTCCCTGTCCATCACCCCCATCCATCATTCCCTGACTATCAACCCATCAATCAACTCCATCCCTCCCTGTCCATCAACTCCCTGTCCATCACCCCCGTCCATCAACTCCCTGTCAATCACCCCATCAATCAACTCCCTGTCCATCCTTCCCTGTCCATCTTTCCCTGTCCATCAACTCCCTGTCCATCAACTCCCTGTCCATCCCTCCCTGTCCATCACGTCCCTGTCCATCAATCACCTCCCTGTCAATCACCCCATCAGTCAACTCCCTATCCATCCCTGCCTGTCCATCCCTCCCTGTCCATCATTTCCTGATTATCAACCCATCAATCAACTCCATCCATCCCTCCCTGTCCATCCCTCCCCGTCAATCTCCCCATCAGTCAACTCCCTATCCATCACTCCCTGTCCATCTACTCCCTGTCCACCCCTCCCTGTCCATCACCTCCCTTTCCATCACCTCCCTGTCCATCCCTCCCTGTCCATCACCTCCCTGTCCATCACCTCCTGTCCATCAACTCCCTGTCAATCACCCCGTCAATCAACTCCCTGTCCATCACTTCCTGTCCATCATTCCCTGACTATCAACCCATCAATCAACTCAATCCCTCCCTCCTTGTCCATCCCTCCCTGTCCATCGCCTCCCTGTCCATCAATCACCTCCCTGTCAATATCACTCCATCAGCCAACTCCCTGTCCATCACTCCCTGTCCATCATTCCCTATCAACCCATCAATCAACTCCCTGTCCATCCCTACTTGTCCATCACCTCCCTGTCCATCAATCACCTCCCTGTCAATCACCCCATCAGTCAACTACCTATCCGTCACTCCCTTCTATCCTTCCCTGTCCATCATTCCCTGACTATCAACCCATTAGTCAACTCCATCCATCCCTCCCTGTCCATCAACTCCCTGTCCATCTCTCCCTGTCCATCACCTCCCTGCCCATCAATCACCTCCCTGTCAATCACCCCATCAGGCAACTCCCTATCCTTCCCTACCTGTCCATCCCTCCCTGTCCATCATTTCCTGACTATCAACCCATCAATCAACTCCATCCATCCCTCCCTGTCCATCACCTCCCTGTCCATCCCTCCCTGTCCATCACCTCCCTGCCCATCAATCACCTCCCTGTCAATCACCCCATCAGTCAACTCCCTATCCATCAATTCCCTGTCCATCCCTCCCTGTCCATCAACTCCCTGTCCATCCCTCACTGTCCATCCCTCCCTGTCCATCCCTCCCTGTCCATCCCTCCCTGTCCATCCCTCCCTGTCCATCAACTCCCTGTCAATCACCCCATCAATTAACTCCCTGTCCGTCACTTCCTGTCCATCATTCCCTGACTGTCAACCCATCAATCAACTCCATCCATCCCTCCCTGTCCATCCCTCCCTGTCCATCACCTCCCTGTCCATCAATCAATCAATCAGTCGTATTTATTGAGCGCTTACTGTGTGCAGAGCACTGTACTAAGCGCTTGGGAAGTACAAGCTGGCAACATATAGAGACGGTCCCTACCCAACAGTGGGCTCACGGTTTAGAAGATGAATGAACGACTTGGGAGTCGGAGGTTGTGGGTTCTAATCCTGGCTCCGCCACTTAATAATAGTAATAATAATAATAATGGCAGTTATTAAGCGCTTACTATGTGCAAAGCACTGTTCTAAGCGTTAGGGAGGTTACAAGGTGATCAGGTTGTCTCACACTTGTCAGCTGTGTGACTTTGGGCAAGTCATTTCACTTCTCTGGGCCTCAGTTCCCTCATCTGGAAAATGGGGATGAAGACTATGAGCCCCCTGTGGGACAACCTCATCACCTTGTAACCTCCCCAGTGCTTAGAACAGTGCTTTGCACATAGTAAGCGCCTAACAAATGCCATCATTATTATTATTTCTCTGTGCCTCGGTTACCCATCTGTAAAATGGGGGTCACGGCCGTGACCCCCACATGGGACAACCTGATTACCTTGTATCTCCCCCAGCGCTTAGAACAGTGCTGAGCACATAGTAAGCGCTTAACAAATGCCATCATCGTCATTCAGTGCCTGGAACATAGAGGGTGGCTAGGTGGAAAGAGCCCGGACTTAGGAGTCAGAGGTTGTGGGTTCTAATCCTGACTCCGCCACTTAATAATGATAATAATGACATTTATTAAGCGCTTACTACATGCAAAGCACTGTTCTAAGCATTGGGGAGGTTACAAGGTGATCAGGTTGTCTCGCACTTGTCAGCTGTGTGACTTTGGGCAAGTCACTTCACTTCTCTGGGCCTCAGTTCCCTCATCTGGAAAATGGGGATTGATTGTGAGCCCCACGTGGGACAACCTGATGACCTTGTATCTCCCCCAGCGCTTAGAACAGTGCTCAGCACATAGTAAGCGCCTAACAAATGCCATCATTATTACTGTTATTATTCACCATTAAAAAATTAACGTATAATTCATAATCATAATAATGGCATTTGTTAAGCGCTTACTATGTGCCGAGCACTGTTCTAAGCGCTGGGGCGATACGAGGTGATCAGGTTGTCCCCCGTGGGGCTCACAGTCTTCATCCCCGTTTTCCAGATGAGGGAACTGAGGCCCAGAGAAGTGAAGTGACTTGCCCAGAGTCACCCAGCTGGCAGTTGGCGGAGCCGGGATTTGAACCCACGCCCTCTGACTCCAGAGCCCGGGCTCTTTCAATCAATCAATCAATCAATCGTATTTATTGAGCGCTTACTGTGTGCAGAGCACTGGACTTCTCACCGAGCCACGCCGCTTCTCAATTCAACTCGTGCAGCGGTGATCAGCGCTTGCGACCTTGGGTGCCCCCCCACGCCCAAGTGTCCCGGGACAATTCCCAATTCCCAGCGATTGGAATGTTTCTAGGGATTCGTGTGCGTGCGAAGGCTCGGCCGGGGCCAGGAATTCCTCCCTGTCCGACCACCAGCTGTTCCGTTTCTCTTTCCGCTGGCCGGAAAAGTGGCTTTTGTAGAACTGGTTTCCGTAGGGAGAGGTCTGTGGTGAGGAATGTTGCCGGTTTGTACTTCCCAAGCGCTCAGTACAGTGCTCTGCACATAGTAAGCGCTCAATAAATACGGTTGATGATGATGATGATGATGAATGGGGTCCGTTGGTGTGTATGTGTTTGTCTCCTGGACCCCCCCGCAGTGCTTAGTACAGTGCCTGGCACGTAGTGAGCGCTTAACGAATCCCATCGCCGTCATCATCCTGGAGACGAGTCAGGGATCGTGGCTCAGTGGAAAAGGCACGGGCTTGGGAGTCAGAGGTCATGGGTTCGAATCCCGGCTTCGCCACACGTCTGCTGAGTGGCCTTGGGCAAGTCACTTCACGTCTCTGAGCCTCAGTGACCTCATCTGGAAAATGGGGATTAAGACTGTGAGCCCCCCGTGGGACAACCTGATCACCTTGTATCCTCCCCAGCGCTTAGAACAGTGCTTGGCACATAGTAAGCGCTTAATAAATGCCATCGTTATTATTATTATCCTCGCTGAGAGAAGGTCAGGGATGGAGAGGTGGAGGGTCGGAGATGGGGGACAGTTTGGGGTGTTCAGTCGTATTTATTGAGCGCTCAGTGTGTGCAGGGGCACTGTGCTAAGCGCTTGGGAAAGTGAGAAGCAGCGTGGCTCAGTGGAAAGAGCCCGGGCTTTGGAGTCAGAGGTCACGGGTTCAAATCCCGGCTCCGCCGATTGTCAGCTGGGTGACTCTGGGCAAGTCACTTCACTTCTCCGGGCCTCAGTTCCCTCATCTGGAAAATGGGGATGAAGACTGTGAGCCCCCCCGTGGGCCAACCTGATCAATCGATCAATCAATCGTATTTATTGAGCGCTTACTGTGTGCAGAGCACTGGACTGAGCGCTTGGGAAGTCCAAGTTGGACCTTGTAACCTCCCCGGCGCTTAGAACAGTGCTTTGCGCATAGTAAGCGCTTAATAAATGCCATCGTCATTATTATTATTATTACCGTTCAGCAACAAATAGAGCCAATCCCTGCCCACAACCGTGCTGGGGCAGTCTGGATGAAGAGGGGAGAGTCAGGGATCATTCAGTCATTCAGTCGTATTTATTGAGCGCTTACTGTGTGCAGAGCACCGGACTAAGCGCTTGGGAAGTACAAATTGGCAACATATAGAGACGGTTCCTACCCAACAATCAATCAATCAATCAATCGTATTTATTGAGCGCTTACTATGTGCAGAGCACTGGACTAAGCGCTTGGGAAGTACAAATTGGCAACATATAGAGACAGTCCCTACCCAACAGTGGGCTCACAGTCTAGAAGACTATGTGCTAAGCACTGCCATTATTATTATTATTATTACTGCGCTCTCCCAAGCGCTTAGTCCAGTGCTCTGCAATCAACCGTATTTACTGAGCGCTTACCGTGTGCAGAGCACTGGACTAAGCGCTTGGGAAGTACAAATTGGCAACACATAGAGACAGTCCCTACCCAACAGTGGGCTCACAGTCTAGAAGACTATGTGCAAAGCACTGCCATTATTATTATTATTATTACCGCGCTCTCCCAAGCGCTTAGTCCAGTGCTCTGCAATCAATCGTATTTACTGAGCGCTTACCGTGTGCAGAGCACTGGACTAAGCGCTTGGGAAGTACAAATTGGCAACATATAGAGACAGTCCCTACCCAACAGTGGGCTCACAGTCTAGAAGACTATGTGCAAAGCACTGCCATTATTATTATTATTATTACCGCGCTCTCCCAAGCGCTTAGTCCAGTGCTCTGCAATCAACCGTATTTACTGAGCGCTTACCGTGTGCAGAGCACTGGACTAAGCGCTTGGGAAGTACAAATTGGCAACATATAGAGACAGTCCCTACCCAACAGTGGGCTCACAGTCTAGAAGACTATGTGCTAAGCACTGCCATTATTATTATTATTATTACTGCGCTCTCCCAAGCGCTTAGTCCAGTGCTCTGCAATCGTATTTATTGAGCGCTTACCGTGTGCAGAGCACTGGACTAAGCGCTTGGGAAGTACAAATTGGCAACATCTAGAGACGGTCCCTACCCAACAGTGGGCTCACAGTCTAGACGTCCGCCCTGGTCCGCGCCCGGCAAGCGCTCAGTAAATACCACGGAGCTGAATGAATGAATGCCGGAATGAATTCAGAAAAGCCCCAGCCATGTGTTTCTGATTCACTCGCACTTCTAACCCGCCGCGACACGGTTCTGCCAGGGGCCATTTGATCTCCGCGAAGACTTTTGAACTCGATTATTATTATTTTTTTTTCTTTTTTATAAGCCTTGTTTTTCCTAGAAGGAGGAGACGGGTGGTTGCCAAGCTTAGACAAGCGTGAACTCCGGAAAGGTTGGAGCTCCGCTCGAGGCCGCGTTCCCGGGAGGCCTCCGTGACTTGTTTATTTGGCGCCGGGCAAACTGGATGTGCTCAATTCGATCCAAGACCTCAGATCCGAGGGTGTTGTCCTCATCTTGGCGTGGACGCCAAAACCCAACTCATCTTCCCTCCCTTTTCTTCTCCTCCTCCCTTTCTTCCTCCTCCTCCTCCTCGTAGTGACCTCCCCTTCATCTCTCCGTCCGGGCGGTCACGTCCCTGGCTCTAATCCCGGCTCTGCCGCTTAATGATCATCATCGATCGTATTTATTGAGCGCTTACTATGTGCAGAGCACTGGACTAAGCGCTTGGGAAGTACAAATTGGCAACGTATAGAGACGGTCCCTACCCAACAGTCTAAAAGACTGTGAGCCCACAGTCAATCAATAATAATCAATAATAATGGTAGTGATAGCATTTGTTAAGCGCTTACTACGTGCAGAGCGCTGTTCTAAGCGCTGGGGAGGTTACAAGGTGATCAGGTTGTCCCATGGGGGGCTCACAGTCTTCATCCCCATTTTACAGATGAGGGAACTGAGGCCCAGAGAAGTGAATAATAATAATCAATCAATCAATCAATCAATCGTATTTATTGAGCGCTTACTATGTGCGGAGCACTGTACTAAGCGCTTGGGAAGTACAAATTGGCATCACATAGAGACAGTCCCTACCCAACAGTGGGCTCACAGTCTAAAAGGGGGAGACAGAGAACAGAACCAAACATACCAACAAAATAAAATAAGTAGGATAGAAATGTACAAGTAAAATAAATAAATGAATAAATAAATAGAGTGATAAATATGTACAACCATATATACATATATACAGGTGCTGTGGGGAAGGGAAGGAGGTAAGACGGGGGGATGGAGAGGGGGACGAGGGGGACAGGAAAGAAGGGGCTCAGTCTGGGAAGGCCTCCTGGAGGAGGTGAGCTCTCAGCAGGGCCTTGAAGGGAGGAAGAGAGCTAGCTATAATAATAATAGTGGCATTTATTAAGCGCTTACTATGTGCAGAGCGCTGTTCTAAGCGCTGGGGAGGTTACAAGGTGATCAGGTTGTCCCATGGGGGGTTCAGAGTCTTCATCCCTATTTTACAGATGAGGGAACTGAGGCCCAGAGAAGTGAATAATAATAATAATAGTGGCATTTATTAAGCGCTTACTATGTGCAGAGCACTGTTCTAAGCGCTGGGGAGGTTACGAGGTGATCAGGTTGTCCCATGGGGGGCTCAGAGTCTTCATCCCCATTTTACGGATGAGGGAACTGAGGCCCAGAGAAGGGAAGTGACTTGCCCAGAGTCACCCAGCTGACGAGTGGCGGAGCCAGGATTTGAACCCGTGACCTCGGACTCCAAAGCCCGGGCTCTTTCCACTGAGCCACGCTGCTTCTCGTAGTGATCGCCCCTTCTTCTCTCCGTCCGGGGGGGTCACGTCCCTGGTTTTAATCCAAGCTCTGCCACTTAATAATGAATAATAATAATAATGATAGCATTTATTAAGCGCTTACTAAGTGCAGAACGCTGTTCTAAGCGCTGGGGAGGTTACAGGGTGATCAGGTTGTCCCACGGGGGCTCACAGTCTTCATCCCCATTTTCCAGATGAGGGAACTGAGCCCGCCTTCTAGACTGTGATCCCGCTGTTGGGTAGGGACCGTCTCTATACATTGCCAACTTGGACTTCCCAAGTGCTTAGTACAGTGCTCTGCACTCAGTAAGCGCTCAGTAAATACGATTGAATGAATGAATGAGGCCCAGAGAAGTGAAGTGACTTGCCCAGAGTCACCCAGCTGACAAGTGATGGAGCCGGGATTTGAACCCGTGACCTCTGACTCCAAAGCTCAGGCTCTTTCCACTGAGCCACGCTGCTTCTTTTGTCAGCTGGGTGACTTTGGGCAAATTCATTCATTCATTCAATCATATTTATTGAGCGCTTACTGTGTGCAGAGCACTGTACTAAGCGCTTGGGAAGTCCAAGTTGGCAACCTATAGAGACAGTCCCTACCCAACAGTGGGCTCTGGACCTCAGTTCCCTCATCTGTAAAATGGGGATGAAGACTTTGAGCCCCATGTGGGACAACCTGATCACCTTGTATCCCCCCCAGCGCTTAGATAGTAAGCACTTAACAAATGCCATCATTATTATTATTAATTATTATTATTAATTTTGCCGATCTCCCTGCTTCCAGCCTCCCAAACTTCACCCTGCTGCCCGGCTCATTTTTCTAAATCATCATCATCATCATGTCGTATTTATTGAGCGCTTACTGTGTGCAGAGCACTGTACTAAGCGCTTGGGAATTACAAATTGGCAACATATAGAGACGGTCCCTACCCAACAGTGGGCTGACGTGATTCACGTGAGAGAATGGGAGCCCGCTGTGGGACAACCTCATCAACCCTGTAACCTCCCCAGCGCTTAGAACAGTGCTTGGCACATAGTAAGCGCTTAATAATAAAACGCCATCATGAGAGACAATGACTCCCCCCCGCTTCAAAGCCTTATCGAAGGCCCGTCTCCTCCCGGAGGCCTTCCCTGACTGCGCCCTCCTCTCCTCTTCTCCCGCTCCCTTCTGCGTCGCCCCGACTTGCTCCCTTTCTTCATCCCCCCACTCCCACGCTGCTTTCATTCATTCAGTCGTATTTATTGAGCGCTTACTGTGTGCAGAGCACTGTACTGAACGCTTGGGAAGTCCAAGTCGGCAACATCTAGAGACGGCCCCTACCCGACAGTGGGCTCACAGTCTAGAAGACTTATATCCCCATCCCTCATTTATTTATTTCTATTCATATCCATCTCCCCCCTCCCTAGACTCTAAACATTGTGGGCAGGGACTGTGTCTTTTTATTCCTTCCTTCATTCATTCAGTCGTATTTATTGAGCGCTTACTGCGTGCAGAGCACTGTACTAAGCGCTTGGGAAGTCCAAGTTGGCAACATAGACGGTCCCTACGCAACAGCGGGCTCACGGTCTAGAAAGGGGAGACAGAGAACAAAACGTATTAACAAAATAAAATAAATAGAATAAACATGCACGAATAAAATAAATAAAATCAGGTTGCCCCACGTGGGGCTCACAGTCCTCACCCCCATTTTCCAGAGGAGGGAACTGAGGCCCAGAGAAGTGAAGTGACTGGCCCAAGGTCACACAGCAGACGCGTCGGGGAGTCGGGATCATTCACTCATTCATTCAATCGTATTTATTGAGCACTTACTGTGTGCAGAGCACTGTACTAAGCGCTTGGGAAGTCCAAGTCGGCAACATAGAGAGACTGTCCCTACCCAACAGCGGGCTCACGGTCTAGAAAGGGGAGACAGAGAACAAAACATATTAACAAAATAAAATAAATAGAATAAATATGCAGAAATAAAATAAATAAAATCAGGTTGCCCCACGTGGGGCTCACAGTCCTCACCCCCATTTTCCAGAGGAGGGAACTGAGGCCCAGAGAAGTGAAGTGACTGGCCCAAGGTCACACAGCAGACGCGTCGGGGAGTCGGGATCATTCCCTCATTCATTCAGTTGTATTTATTGAGCGCTTCCTGTGTGCAGAGCACTGTACTAAGCGCTTGGGAAGTCCAAGTTGGCAACATAGACGGCCCCTACGCAACAGCGGGCTCACGGTCTAGAAAGGGGAGACAGAGAACAAAACGTATTAACAAAATAAAATAAATAGAATAAACATGCACGAATAAAATAAATAAAATCAGGTTGCCCCACGTGGGGCTCACAGTCCTCACCCCCATTTTCCAGAGGAGGGAACTGAGGCCCAGAGAAGTGAAGTGACTGGCCCAAGGTCACACAGCAGACGTGTCGGGGAGTTGGGATCATTCACTCATTCATTCAGTTGTATTTATTGAGCGCTTCCTGTGTGCAGAGCACTGTACTAAGCGCTTGGGAAGTCCAAGTCGGCAACATAGACGGTCCCTACGCAACAGCGGGCTCACGGTCTAGAAAGGGGAGACAGAGAACAAAACATATTGACAAAATAAAATAAATAGAATAAATATGCATAAATAAAATCAGGTTGCCCCATGTGGGGCTCACAGTCCTCACCCCCATTTTCCAGAGGAGGGAACTGAGGCCCAGAGAAGTGAAGTGACTGGCCCAAGGTCACACAGCAGACGCGTCGGGGAGTCGGGATCATTCACTCATTCATTCAATCGTATTTATTGAGCACTTACTGTGTGCAGAGCACTGTACTAAGCGCTTGGGAAGTCCAAGTCGGCAACATAGAGAGACTGTCCCTACCCAACAGCGGGCTCACGGTCTAGAAAGGGGAGACAGAGAACAAAACATATTAACAAAATAAAATAAATAGAATAAATATGCACAAATAAAATGAATAAAATCAGGTTGCCCCACATGGGGCTCACAGTCCTCACCCCCATTTTCCAGAGGAGGGAACTGAGGCCCAGAGAAGTGAAGTGACTGGCCCAAGGTCACACAGCGGACGCGTCGGGGAGTGGGGATCATTCCCTCATTCATTCAGTCGTATTTATTGAGCGCTTCCTGTGTGCAGAGCGCTGGACTAAGCGCTCGGGGAGTCGGGATCATTCATTCATTCATTCAGTGGTATTTATTGAGCGCCTCCTGTGTACGGAGCACTGGAGGAAGACCAAGTCGGCAACATAGAGAGACGGTCCCTACCCGACAGCGGGCTCACAGTCTAGAAGCGAGAAGACAGACAACAAAACCAAACATTTTGTCACAGTTCTGTGGTCCTCTCCCAAGCGCTTAGTACAGTGCCCTGCCCACAGCAAGCGCTCAATAAATATGACCGACTGAACGAATGACTCCCCGCTCCTCAAAAACCTCCGGTGGCCTCCCGGCCCTCTCCACATCGACTGGAAAGCGCTTAATACAGTGCTCTGCACACAGTAAGCGCTCAATAAATACGATTGATGATGAGGATGATGGAAATCCCTCGTGGTCGGCTTTAGGTGTTTCATCAGTTAATCGTATTTATTGAGCGCTTACTGTGTGCAGAGCGCTGTACTAAGCGCTCTCCTCTCGCACTGTAGGCCGGCTCGCGCTCTTCGTGACTTCTCTGGGCCTCAGTGATCTCATCTGTAAAATGGGGATGAAGACTGTGAGCCCCACGTGGGACAACCTGATGACCTTGTATCCCCCCCAGCGCTTAGAACAGTGCTATGAACATAGTAAGCGCTTAACAAATGCCATTATTATTATTATTATTATTGTTATCAAGCCCGTTTCATCCGCTCTGCCTCGTTCTTGTGGCTGAACCCGAACTCAGACCCCGCTTCCTTTCTGACACTCTTTCCTCCTTCCCGCTCCATCCGCCTTCAAAGCCTCTCGGAATCCCACTTCCTCCGAGACCCCCGGGTGGGACAGGAGTGTTATCCCGGCGCTCAGTACAGTGCCCGGCACGTAGTAAGCGCTTAACGGACGCCTCCGCGATTATCGTTATTAGGTCTGGGACGAAAACCTGGCCAAGTCGGCGGAGGCGTGGGCCGGCTCCTGCATCTGGGACCACGGGCCTTCGTACCTGCTGCGATTCCTGGGCCAGAACTTGTCCGTGCGGACCGGCAGGTAGGACGGCGGGCTGTACTGGACGCCCCACCCTGCGCTCAGCGCTGCGGCGAGGCGGAGGCCGGGGACGAGGCCTCCCCTCATTGCCGTATGGAGCTCTCCCAAGCGCTCAGTACGGAAAGTGCTCAGTGAGTAGAGAAGCAGCGTGGCTCAGTGGGCAGAGCCCCGGCTTTGGAGTCAGAGGTCCTGGGTTCAAATCCCGTTGTCAGCTGGGGGACTTTGGGCAAGTCACTTCACTTCTCTGGGCCTCGGTTCCCTCATCTGGAAAATGAAGACTGAGCCCTACAGGGGACAACCTGATCACCTTGTAACCTCCCCAGCGCTTAGAACAGTGCTTGGCACGTAGTAAGCGCTTAATAAATGCCGTCATTATTATTAATAAATACTACTGAATGAGTGAAAGGATCGGACTTAGCCTTTGACCCCCACTAGGTCTCCCGGGGGGGGAGGGGGCAGGGAGAACAAGGACCTGGGTTCTAATCCTGGCTCCGCCACTTGTCTGCTGGGTGACCTTGGGCAAGTCACTTCACTTCTCTGTGCCTCAGTTGCCTCATCTGTCAAATGGGGATGAAGACTGTGAGCCCCATGCGGGACAACCTGATGACCTTGGAACGAGAAGCAGCGTGGCTCAGTGGAAAGAGCCCGGGCTTTGGAGTCAGAGGTCACGGGTTCTAATCCCGGCTCCGCCAACTGTCAGCTGGGTGACTTTGGGCACGTCACTTCACTTCTCTGGGCCTCAGTTACCTCATCTGTAAAATGGGGATAATAATAATAATGATGATGGCATTTATTAAGCGCTTACTATGCGCAAAGCACTGTTCTAAGCGCTGGGGAGATACAAGGTGATCAGGTTGTCCCACTTGGGGCTCACAGTCTTCATCCCCATTTTCCAGATGAGGGAACTGAGGCCCAGAGAAGTGAAGTGACTCGCCCAAAGTCACCCAGCTGACAAGTGGTGGAGCCGGGATTTGAACCCATGACCTCTGACTCCAAAGCCCGGGCTCTTTCCACTGAGCCACGCTGCTTCTCTGGGATGAAAACTGTGAGCCCCCCGTGGGACAACCCGACCACCTTGTAACCTCCCCAGCGCTTAGAACGGTGCTTTGCACATAGTAAGTGTTTAATAATCAATCAATCAATCAATCGTATTTATTGAGCGCTTACTGTGTGCAGAGCACTGTACTAAGCGCTTGGGAAGTACAAGTTGGCAGCATATAGAGACAGTCCCTACCCAACAGTGGGCTCACAGTCTAGAAGAATAATAAATGCCATCATCATCATTATTATTATTATCCCCATTTTGTAACCTCCCCAACGCTTAGAATGGTGCTTGGCACATAGTAAGCGCTTAACAAGTGCCATCGTTATTATTATTATTATTAAGAATGAGCTCGCCATGGGCGGGGAATGTGTCTGTTCCGTGGTCTTCTCCTGACCAGAAGCAGCGTGGCTCAGTGGAAAGAGCCCGGGCTTTGGAGTCAGCGGTCGTGGGTTCAAATTCCGGCTCCGCCGATTGTCAGCTGTGGGACTTTGGGCGAAGTCACTTCACTTCTCTGGGCCTCAGTTCCCTCAGCTGTAAAATGGGGATGAAGACTGTGAGCCACCCCGGGTGGGACAACCTGATCCCCTTGTGACCTCCCCAGAGCTTAGAACAGTGCTTTGCACATAGTAAGCGCTTAATAAATACCATTATTATTATTATTATTAATAATAATAAAATACCATTATTCTTATTATCATCAAGCGCTTAGTCCAGTGCTCTGCACACAATAAGCGCTCAATAAAGATGATGGAATAAATGAATCCACGTCCGTCGGGGTGGGCGAGGGACCCCCCGGGGCCGGGATTGGCTCAGCTGGTGGACCCCCCTCGCCTTCCCCGTCCCCCCAGATATCGCTCCATCCTGCAACTGGTCAAGCCCTGGTACGACGAGGTGAAGGATTACGTCTTCCCCTACCCGCAGACCTGCGCTCCTCAGTGCCCGCTCCGCTGCTTCGGGCCCGTCTGCACCCATTATACCCAGGTGATTTTTGTGGGGGGCGCGGGGCGGCCGGTGGGGGGACGGGAGGGACCCCCAAAGCGGGCCGGGCCCGTCCGACGTCGCTGTCCCGCTCCTACTGAGCGCTCACCTCCTCCAGGAGGCCTTCCCAGGCTGAGCCCCCTTTTTCCTCTCCTCCTTCCCCTCCCCACAGCACCTGTATATATATTTGTACAGATTTATTACTCTATTTTACTTGTAGATCTTTGCTGTTCTATTTATTTTGTTAATGATGTGCATCTAGCTTTATTTCTGTTTATTCGGATGACTTGACCCCTGTCCATGTGTTTTGTTTTGTCGTCTGTCTCCCCCTTCTAGACTGTGAGCCCATTGTCGGGTAGGGACTGTCTCTAGATGTTGCCAACTTGTACTTCCCAAGCGCTTAGTACAGTGCTCTGCACACAGTGTAAGCGCTCAATAAATATGATTGAATGAATGAATGAATAGCCACCGTTCTCTCTCTCTCTCCTCTTCTCTCTCTTCTCTCTCCTCTCTCTCTTCTCTCTCCTCTCCTCTCTCTTTTCTCTCTTCTTTCTCCTCTCCTCTCTATTCTCTCTCTTCTACTCTCCTCTCTCTCCTCTCTTCTCTTCTCTCTTCTCTCTCCTCTCCTGTCTCGTCTCTCCTCTCTCTCTCCTTTCTCTCCTCTCTCCTCTCTTCTCTCTCTTCTCTCTTCTCTCTCCTCTCTCTCCTCTCTTTTCTCTTCTCTTCTCTTCTCTTCTCTTCTCTTCTCTTCTCTTCTCTTCTCTTCTCTTCTCTTCTCTTCTCTCTCCTCTCCTCTCTCTCCTCTCTCTTCTCTTCTCTCTCTTCTCTTCTCTCTCCTCTCCTCTCTCCTCTCTCTTCTCTTCTCTCTCTTCTCTCTTCTCTCTCTCCTCTCTTCTCACTCTTCTCTCTCTCCTCTCTCTCCTCTCTTCTCTCTCTCTCCTCACTCCTCTCTCTCTTCTCCTCTCTCTCCTCTCCTCTCTCTCCTCTCTTCTCTTCTCTCTCTTCTCTCTCTCCTCTCTTCTCACTCTTCTCTCTCTCCTCTCCTCTTCTCTCTCCTCTCCTCTCTCTCCTCTCTCTTCTCTTCTCTCTCTTCTCTTCTCTTCTCTCTCCTCTCCTCTCTCTCCTCTCTCTTCTCTTCTCTCTCTTCTCTTCTCTTCTCTCTCCTCTCCTCTCTCTCCTCTCTCTTCTCTTCTCTCTCTTCTCTCTCTCCTCTCTTCTCACTCTTCTCTCTCTCCTCTCTCTCCTCTCTTCTCTCTCTCTCCTCACTCCTCCCTCTCTTCTCCCCTCTCTCCTCTCCTCTCTCTCCTCTCTTCTCTTCTCTCTCTTCTCTCTCTCCTCTCTTCTCACTCTTCTCTCTCTCCTCTCCTCTTCTCTCTCCTCTCCTCTCTCTCCTCTCTCTTCTCTTCTCTCTCCTCTCCTCTCTCTCCTCTGTCTTCTCTTCTCTCTCTTCTCTCTCTCCTCTCTTCTCACTCTTCTCTCTCTCCTCTCTCTCCTCTCTTCTCTTTCTCTCCTCACTCCTCTCTCTCTTCTCCCCTCTCTCCTCTCCTCTCTCTCCTCTCTTCTCTTCTCTCTCTTCTCTCTCTCCTCTCTTCTCACTCTTCTCTCTCTCCTCTCCTCTTCTCTCTCTCTTCTCACTCCTCTCTCTCCTCTCTCTCTCATCTCTCTTCTCTCTCCTCTCTCCTCTCCTCTCTCCTCTCCTTTCTCTTCTCTCTCCTCTCTCTCCTCTCTCTTCTCTTCTCTCTTCTCTCTCCTCTCCTCTCTCTCCTCTCTTCTCTTCTCTCTCTTCTCACTCTTCTCTCTCTCCTCTCTTGTCGCTCTTCTCTCTCTTCTCACTCTTCTCTCTCTCCTCTCTCCTCACTCCTCTCCCTTTTCCTCTCTCTCCTCTCCTCTCTCCTCTCTTTTCTTCTCTCTCTTCTCGCTCTTCTCTCTCCTCTCCTCTCTTCTCTCTCTCTTCTCACTCCTCTCTGTCCTCTCTCTCTCTCTCATCTCTCTCTTCCCTCTCCTCTCTCCTCTCCTCTCCTCTCCTCTCCTCTCCTCTCCTCTCCTCTCCTCTCCTCTCCTCTCCTCTCCTCTCCTCTCCTCTCCTCTCCTCTCCTTTCTCCTCTCTCTTCTCTCTCTTCTCTCTCCTCTCTCTCCTCTCTCTCTCTTCTCTCTTCTCGCTCCCCTCTCTCCTCTCTCTCTCGTCTCCTCTCGCCTCTCTCCTCTCCTCTCTCCTCTCCTCTTCTCTCTTCTCTCTCTTCTCTCTCTCCTCTCTCCTCTCCTCTCTTCTCTCTCCTCTCTCTTCTCTCTCCTCTCTCTCCTCACTCCTCTCTCTCTTCTCCCCTCTCTCCTCTTCTCTCTCTCCTCTCTTCTCTTCTCTCTCTTCTCTCTCTCCTCTCTTCTCACTCTTCCCTCTCTCCTCTCCTCTTCTCTCTCTCTTCTTGCTCCTCTCTCTCCTCTCTCTCTCTCATCTCTCTTCTCTCTCCTCTCCTCTCTCCTCTCCTTTCTCTTCTCTCTCCTCTCTCTCCTCTCTCTTCTCTTCTCTCTTCTCTTCTCTCTCCTCTCCTCTCTCTCCTCTCTCTTCTCTTCTCTCTCTTCTCACTCTTCTCTCTCTCCTCTCTTCTCGCTCTTCTCTCTCTCCTCTCTTCTCTCTCTCTCTCCTCGCTCCTCTCTCTTCTCCTCTCTCTCCTCTCCTCTCTCTTCTCTTCTCTTCTCTCTCTTCTTGCTCTTCTCTCTCTCCTCTCCTCTCTTCTCTCTGTCTTCTCACTCCTCTCTGTCCTCTCTCTCTCTCTCATCTCTCTTCCCTCTCCTCTCTCCTCTCCTCTCCTCTCTCCTCTTCTCTCTCTCCTCTCCTCTTCTTTCTCCTCTCTCTCTCCTCGCTCCCCTCTCTCCTCTCTCTCTCTTGTCTCCTCTCGCCTCTCTCCTCTCCTCTCTCTCCTCTCCTCTTCTCTCTTCTCTCTCTCTCTCCTCTCTCCTCTCTTCTCTCTCCTCTCTCTTCTCTCTCCTCTCTCTCCTCTCTTCTCTTCTGTCTCTTCTCTCTCTTCTCCTCTCTCCTCTCCTCTCTCTCTTCTCTTCTCTCTTCTCTCTCTTCTCTCTCCTCTCCTCTCTCTCATCTCTCTTCTCTCTCTTCTCGCTCTTCTCTCTCCCCTCTTCTCGCTCTTCTCTCTTTTCTCTCTCTCCTCTCTTCTCTCTCTCTTCTCGCTCCTCTCCTCTCTCTTTTCTCGCTCCTCTCCTCTCTCCTCTCTCTTCTATCTCTTCTCTCTCCTCTCTCTCCTCTCTCTTCTCTCCTCTCCCCTCTCTTCTCTCTCTCCTCTCTTCTCGCTCTTCTCGCTCTTCTCTCTCCTCTCTTCTCGCTCTTCTCTCCCTTCTCTCTCCTCTCTTCTCTCTCTCTCCTCACTCCTCTCTCTCCTCTCTTCTCTCTCCTCTCTCACCTGTCCTCTCTCTCCTCTTCTCTCTTCTCTCTCCTCTCTCTTCTCTCTCTTCTCTCCTCTCTTCTCTCTCCTCTCTCTCCTCTCTTCTCTTCTCTCTCTTCTCTTCTCTCTCTCTTCTCTCTCTTCTCTCTCTTCTCACTCCTCTCTCTCCTCTCAAATCTCCTCTCTCTTCTCACTCCTCTCTCTCCTCTCTCAAATCTCCTCTCTCTTCTCTCTCCCCTCTCTCCCCTCCAGATGGTCTGGGCCACCTCAAACCGCATCGGCTGCGCGGTGCATACGTGCCAGAACATGAACGTCTGGGGGATCGTGTGGCAACGCGCTGTGTACCTCGTCTGCAACTACGCCCCCAAGTAAGTGCCCTCTGCCTCATCACCCTCCTGGGGGGGCTTACTGGGTGCAGAGCGCTGTACTAAGCACTTAGAGAAGCAGCATGGCTCTGTGGAAGGAGCCCGGGCTTGGGAGCCAGAGATGGGTTCTAATCCCAGCTCCGCCGCTTGTCAGCTGTGTGACTTTGGGCAAGTCGCTTCACTTCTCTGGGCCTCAGTGACCTCATCTGGAAAATAGGGATGAAGACTGGGAGCCCCACAGGGGACAATCTGATCACCTTGTATCCCCCCCAGCGCTTAGAACAGTGCTTCGCACATAATAAGTGCTTAACAAATGCCGTCATTATTATTACTATTGGGAGAGGGCAGTGGAACAGAGTGGGCAGACATGTTCCCTGCACACGGCAAGCGTGCTTTGCACATAGTAAGCGCTTAATAAAAGCTATTATTATTATTATTATCCGACTTCAAACGGTAGTTATGGAACTGGCGGATGGGTCCGGGGCCGGGAGTCAGAAGGACCTGAGTTCTAATCCCCGCTCCGCCGCATGTCTGCTTTGTGGCCTTGGGTAAGTCACTTCAGTTCTCTGGGCCATAGTAAGCGCTTACTATGTGCCAAGCACTGTTCCAAGCGCTGGGGAGGTTACAAGGTGATCAGGTTGTCCCACGGGGGGCTCACAGTCTTCATCCCCATTTTCCAGATGAGGGAACTGAGGCCCAGAGAAGCGAGGTGACTCGCCCAAAGTCACACAGCTGACAGGTGGCGGAGCCGGGATTTGAACCCGTGACCTCCGACTCCAAAGCCCGGGCTCTTTCCACTGAGCCACGCTGACTTTCCCAAGGCCACGCAGCTTTAAAGTGGCGGAGCTGGGATCATCATCATCAATCGTATTTATTGAGTGCTTACTGTGTGCAGAGCCCTGTACTAAGTGCTTGGGAAGTATTCAAGCGCTTATTTATATATTCAAGCGCTTAGTACAGTGCTCTGCACATAGTAAGCACTCAATAAATATGATTGATGATGAAGAACAAGTTGGCAACATATAGAGAGAGTCCCTACCCAACAGTGGGCTCACAGTCTAAAAGATCAGACTTGGGATCAGAACCCAAGTCCCTATGACTCCCACGGGCTCAATCAATCAATCAATCAATCAATCGTATTTATTGAGCGCTTACTATGTGCAGAGCACTGTACTAAGCGCTTGGGAAGTACAAATTGGCATCACATAGAGACAGTCCCTACCCGATAGTGGGCTCACAGTCTAAAAGGGGGAGACAGAGAACAGAACCAAACATACCAACAAAATAAAATAAGTAGGATAGAAATGTACAAGTAAAATAAATAAATAAATAAATAAACAGAGTAATAAATATGTACAACCATATATACATATATACAGGTGCTGTGGGGAGGGGAAGGCGGTAAGGCGGGGGGATGGAGAGGGGGACGAGGGGGAGAGGAAAGAAGGGGCTCAGTCTGGGAAGGCCTCCTGGAGGAGGTGAGCTCTCAGCAGGGCCTTGAAGGAAGGAAGAGAGCTAGCTTGGCGGAGGGGCAGAGGGAGCAGGGCATTCCAGGCCCGGGGGATGACGTGGGCCGGGGGTCGATGGCGGGACAGGCGAGAGCGAGGTACGGTGAGGAGATTAGTGGTGGAGGAGCGGAGGGTGCGGGCTGGGCAGTAGAAGGAGAGAAGGGAGGTGAGGTAGGAGGGGGCGAGGTGATGGAGAGCCTTGAAGCCCAGGGTGAGGAGTTTCTGCCTGATGCGCAGATTGATTGGTAGCCATTGGAGGTTTTTGAGGAGGGGAGTGATATGTCCAGAGCGTTTCTGGACAAAGATAATCCGGGCAGCAGCATGAAGTATGGATTGAAGTGGAGAGAGACACGAGGATGGGAGATCAGAGAGAAGGCTAGTGCAGTAGTCCAGACGGGATAGGATGAGAGCTTGAATTAGCAGGGTAGCGGTTTGGATGGAGAGGAAAGGGCGGATCTTGGCAATGTTGCGGAGCTGAGACCGGCAGGTTTTGGTGACGGCTTGGATGTGAGGGGTGAATGAGAGAGCGGAGTCGAGGATGACACCAAGGTTGCGGGCTTGTGAGACGGGAAGGATGGTAGTGCCGTCAACAGAGATGGGAAAGTCAGGGAGAGGACAAGGTTTGGGAGGGAAGACAAGGAGCTCAGTCTTCGACATGTTGAGCTTTAGGTGGCGGGCGGACATCCAGATGGAGATGTCCTGAAGGCAGGAGGAGATGCGAGCCTGGAGGGAGGGGGAGAGAGCAGGGGCAGAGATGTAGATCTGGGTGTCATCAGCGTAGAGGTGATAGTTGAAGCCGTGGGAGCGAATGAGGTCACCAAGGGAGTGAGTGTAGATTGAGAACAGAAGGGGACCAAGCACTGAACCTTGGGGAACTCCCACAGTAAGAGGATGGGAGGGGGAGGAGGAGCCTGCAAAAGAGACTGAGAAAGAACGACCGGAGAGATAAGAGGAGAACCAGGAGAGGACGGAGTCTGTGAAGCCAAGGTCAGATAACGTGTTGAGGAGAAGGGGGTGGTCCACAGTGTCAAAGGCAGCTGAGAGGTCGAGGAGGATTAGGACAGAGTATGAGCCGTTGGATTTGGCAAGCAGGAGGTCATTGGTGACCTTTGAGAGCGCAGTTTCCGTGGAATGAAGGGGACGGAAGCCAGACTGGAGGGGGTCGAGGAGAGAGTTGTTGTTGAGGAATTCTAGGCAGCGCGTGTAGACAACTCGTTCAAGGAGTTTGGAAAGGAATGGTAGGAGGGATATGGGACGATAACTAGAAGGTGAGGTGGGGTCAAGAGAGGGTTTTTTTAGGATGGGAGAGACATGGGCATGTTTGAAGGCAGAGGGGAAGGAACCAGTGGAGAGTGAGCGGTTGAAGATGGAAGTTAAGGAGGGGAGAAGGGATGGAGCGAGAGATTTCATAAGATGAGAGGGAATGGGGTCAGAAGCACAGGTGGCCGGAGTAGCACTTGAGAGGAGGGAGGAGAGTTCCTCTGAGGATACCGCTGGGAAGGATGGGAGAGTAGCAGAGAATGTTGAGAGCCGGGGGGTTGGAGAAAGGGGGGAAGAGACTTTGGGGAGGTCGGACCTGATGGATTTAATTTTGTTAATGAAGTAGGAGGCCAGATCGTTGGGGGTGAGGGAAGGAGGAGGGGGAGGAACCGGGGGCCTGAGAAGGGAGTTGAATGTACGGAAGAGCTGGCGGGGGTGATGGGCATGGGTGTCAATAAGGGAGGAGAAATAGTTTTGTCTGGCAGAAGAGAGGGCTGAGTTAAGGCAGGAAAGGATAAAAAGGAAAGGGCTCCTCTTCCCAAACTGTTTCGGGCAGGGCGCGTGCCTCTCCCAAGCGCTTAGTACAGTGCCCTGCACATAGGAAGCGCTCAATACATACCATTGATTAAGTGATCGATCGCTTCACTCACGGAGCAGAGGTTGAAAGGCTGGAAGGAGATAAATTTTGCCAGGAGCGGGCTGAGCCCGGAAAAGAGCATAGAAAGGGAGGCCTTGTTCATTCCCAGTTGGGATACGGGCTGTCCGGAGAAGACTGACTCATTTCTTTCCCGAGAGCCAGACTTTTCTTTTTTCTTAAATGCTCTATGTTTAGCGCTTACTACGCGCCAGGCACTGTACTAAGCGCTCGGGTAGTTGAGCAGGAGCGTGGCTTAGTGGAAAGACTCCGGGCTTGGGAGTCGGAGGATGTGAATCCTAATCCCGGCTCCGCCGCTTGTCAGCTGGGGGACTTTGGGCGAAGTCACTTCACTTCTCTGTGCCTCAGTTGCCTCCTCTATAAGAGAAGCAGCGTGGCTCAGTGGAAAGAGCCCGGGCTTTGGAGTCAGAGGTCATGGGTTCGAATCCCGACTCCGCCACGTGTTTGCTGTGTGATCTTGGGCAAGTCACTTAACTTCTCTGGGCCTCAGTGACCTCATCTGTAAAATGGGGATTAAGACTGTGAGCCCCACATGGGACAACCTGATCACCCTGTGTCCTCCCCAGCGCTTAGAACAGTGCTTTGCACATAGTAAGCGTGTAACAAATGCCAATTATCATTATTATTATAAAATGGGGATTAAGACTGTGAGCCCCACGGGGGACAACCTGATTACCTTGTATCTACTTTAGTTTTTAGAACAGTGCTTGGCACATAGTAAGGGCTTAATAAATATTATTATTATTATTATTATTATTATTATTATTATTATTATTATTATTACAAGCTAATCAGGTTCGACAATCCCTGTCCCACATGGGGCTCTCAGTCCTAATCCTTTCATTCATTCGGTTGTATTTATTGAGCACTTACTGTGTGCAGAGCACTGTACTGAATGCTTAGAAAGTATAGTACAGCCATAAAGAGAGACAATCCCTGCCCACAGTGAGCCCAGTCTAGAGGGGGGGAGACAGTATGCAGGGCACTGTACTGAGCGCTTGGGAGAGGACAATATCACAATAAACAGGCAGAGCTCCATTTTCCATCTGAAGGACCTGAGGCCCCGAGCGGTGAAGCGATTCGCCCAAAGTCACCGGCGGAGCAGGGATGATAATGACGATAATAATAATGACGGTGTTTGTAAAGCGCTTAATATGTGCCAGCACTGTTCTAAGCACTGGGGTAGATACAAAGTCATCATGTTGGACGCAGTCCCTGTCCCACGTGGGGCTCGCGCTTTTAATCCCCATTTTCCAGATGAGGTCACTGAGGCTCAGGGAAGTGAAGTGACCTGCCCACAGTCACCCAGCTGACAAGTAATGGAGGCGGGATTTGAACCCAGGTCCTTCTTACTCCCAGATCTGGGTTCTACCCTCTAGGTCACGCTGAGAACCCAGGCCAACTGATCCTCAGGCGCGTGCGCTTTCCACTAGGCCACATGGCCTTCCATCACTGATCTCGGTGGGACAGCTGGCAGTAATAATAATAAAATAATAATAATGGCATTTATTAAGCGCTTACAGTGCTTTGCACATAATAAGCGCTTAACAAATACCATTATCAGTATTATTATTATGTGTATAGTAAGCGCTTAACAAATACCATTATCATTATTATGTGTATAGTAAGCGCTTAACAAATACCATTATCATTATTTTTTTCTTTTTCAATCGTATTTATTGAGCGCTTACTATGTGCAGAGCACTGTACTAAGCGCTTGGGAAGTACAAATTGGCAACACATAGAGACAGTCCCTACCCAACAGCGGGCCCACAGTCTAACAGGGGAATTATTATTATGTGTAAAGCCCTGTTCTAAGCGCTTGGGGAGGTTACAAGGTGAACAGGCCGTCACGGCCTTAGTCCCCATTTTCCAGATGAGGTCGCCGGGGCCCGGAGGAGTGACTTGCCTAAAGTCACACAGCTGACGGAGCCGGGATTTGAACCCACGGCCTCCGACTCCGAAGGCCGGGATCTTTCCCACCGAGCCACGCTGCTTCTCCTAGCAGTAACGACTGTGTCTTCCTCCTTTCTAGGGGCAACTGGATCGGCGAGGCGCCCTATAAAGTTGGGGTGCCGTGCTCTGCCTGTCCCCCAAATTACGGAGCCTCCTGCACCGACAACCTCTGTTTTCCCGGGGTCACTTCAAACTACCTCTACTGGTTCAAGTAGACGGACAGTGAGGAAATTCCCCGGATAAACCGAGCTTGTACATTGGAGTTTGCACATATTTTATATATATATTGTGTGGGTATGCGGCGTGCGTGTTGTGTGGGAGGTATCCTTGTTTTTTCCTTTTGTATTCATTTGTATAAATTAGATCTTGTATCGTATCAACCCATTTTCCCGTCGGCGGAGACCCCAGAGCCGGTGAAAATCCCCCGAGCGGACGTCGCTCGGTTGGTGGCTGATTAAAAGGGTAGAAACGGTCGCGTGTCCCGTCTGCTTCTTGAAATCCCCGGCAGTCGATCGATCGGTGGTATTGATTGAGCGCATACTGTGTGCAGGGCACTGTACTAAGTGCTTGGGAGAGCACAGAGGATGAGCCGTTGAAAATCCCCCTCGTCGGACAGGAGCGGACGTCGCTCGGTCGGTGGCTGATTAAAAGGGTAGAAACGGTCGCGAGTCCCGTCCGCTTCTTGAAATCCCCCGCAATCAATTGATCAATGGTATTTATTGAGCGCATACTGTGTGCAGGGCACTGTACTAAGCGCTTGGGAGAGCACAGACGATGAGCCGTTGAAAATCCCCCTCGTCGGACAGGAGCGGACGTCGCTCGGTCGGTGGCTGATTGAAAGGGTAGAAACGGTTGCAAGTCCTGTCCGCTTCTTGAAATCCCCGGCAATTGATCGATCGGTGGTATTGATTGAGCGCATACTGTGTGCAGGGCAGTGTACTAAGCGCTTGGGAGAGCACAGAGGATGAGCCGTTGAAAATCCCCCTCGTCGGACAGGAGCGGACGTCGCTCGGTCGGTGGCTGATTAAAAGGGTAGAAACGGTCACGTGTCCCGTCTGCTTCTTGAAATCCCCGGCAATCAATTGATCGATGGTATTTATTGAGCGCATATTGTGTGCAGGGCAGTGTACTAAGCGCTTGGGAGAGCACACAGGATGAGCCATTGAAAATCCCCCTCGTCGGACAGGAGCGGACGTCGCTCGGTCGGTGGCTGATTAAAAGGGTAGAAACGGTCGCGTGTCCCGTCCGCTTCTTGAAATCCCCAGCAATCAATTGATCAATGGTATTTATTGAGTGCATACTGTGTGCAGGGCACTGTACTAAGCGCTTGGGAGAGCACAGAGGATGAGCCGTTGAAAATGCCCCTCGTCGGACTGGAGCAAAACCTGAAGTTTGAAAACGTTCCCCCAACTGTGTCGGTGGAGGCCAGTCAGCTACATGCTCAAAGATGGGACCTTGCACCGAGAAGGCAAGACTCCATCGCTGGAAAAAATACAAACGGAAAGAAAAAGATCACCTCACTTACACCCTTTACAATCTCATAGCCCACAGTTTAAAAAAAAAAAAACTTCAGCTGTTGGGGACTTTATACTTTATTTACCTTTGTGTTAAATACATCATTACCGTACAAAGAAAAGGCTATGTTCAATTTGCTTGCATCAAATAAGATTAACTTATAAAGATAACAGAATCTGTCATCCCCTAGATTTCAATTAATTTATTTTTTTAACACGCTTTGTTGACCGCTCACTCCCCAGAGCAGTTGTACAGTGTTTACGATATTTAGACCGTGAGCCTGTCTCTATATGTTGCCAACTTGGACTTCCCAAGCGCTTAGTACAGTGCCCTGCCCGCAGTAAGCGCTCAATAAATACGATTGATTGATTGATTGATTGAGCGGAAGCCGCTCGGTCGATGGCTGATTGAAAGGGTAGAAACGGTCGCGAGTCCCGTCCGCTTCTTGAAATCCCCGGCAATCGATCGATCGGTGGTATTGATTGAGCGCATACTGTGTGCAGGGCACTGTACTAAGCGCTTGGGAGAGCACACAGGATTAGCAGATATGTTCCCTGCCCCATAGCGAGCCGCCAGTCTAGAGGACATCGTCCTCATTCATTCATTCAATCGTATTTATTCATTCATTCATTCATTCAATCGTATTTATTGAGCACTTACTGTGTGCAGAGCACTGCAATAATAATAATAATAATGGCATTTATTAAGCACTTACTATGTGCAAAGCACTATTCTAAGCGCTGGGGATTACAAGGTGATCAGGTTGCTCATTCATTCATTCATTCAATCGTATTTATTGAGGAATTACTGCGTGCAGAGCACTGTACTGAGCGCTTGGGAAGTCCAAGTCGACAACGTAGAGAGACGGTCCCTACCCGACAGCGGGTTCACAGTCTAGAAGGGGGAGACGGAAAACAAAACAAAACATGTAGAGAGGTGTCAAAATCGTCAGAACAAATAGAATTATAGCTCTATGCACATCATTAACAAAATAAATAGAATAGTGAATACGTACAAGTAAAATCGAGTAATCAGTAATGATAATGATGGCATTTATTAAGTGCTTACTATGTGCAAAGCACTGTTCTAAGCACTGGGGAGGTTACAAGGTCTTAATCCCCATTTTCCAGATGAGGTAACTGAGGCACAGAGAAGTTCAGTGAGTTGCCCAAAGTCACATAGCTGGCAATTGGCAGAGCTGGGATTTGAACCCACGACCGTGAGCCCGTTGTGGGGTAGGGACCGTCCCTCTATGTTGCCGACTTGTATTTCCCAAGCGCTTAGTCCAGTGCTCCGCACACAGTAAGCGCTCAATAATCACAATGGATTATGTAAATACTGTTATTATTATTATTATTATTATTGCAAGCTAATCAGGTTCGACAATCCCTGTCCCACATGGGGCTCTCAGTACTAATCCTTTCATTCATTCATTCATTCATATTTATTGAGCACTTACTGTGTGCAGAGCACTGTACTAAATGCTCCGCACACAGTAAGCGCTCAATAATCCCGATGGACCGAATGAATGAATCCCCGCTTTCCCTCGGCCTCCCGGCCGAATCCGCACGATAATCTGGAATTCTGGCTGGGCCTCGGGATGGGTGAAGGGAGAGGGAAGGGCATCCCTGTGGCCGGAAGGGTCAGCGAGAAGGAAGACCATTCATTCATTCAATCAGAATTCATTCAGTCCCACTGTTGGGTAGGGACCGTCTCTATATGTTGCCAACTTGTACTTCCCAAGCGCTTAGTACAGTGCTCTGCACACAGTAAGTAAGCGCTCGATAAATACGATTGATTGATTGATTCAGTCACGAATTCATTCATTCATTCAATCAGAGAAGCAAGCGCTTAGTACAGTGCTCTGCACACAGTAAGCGCTCAATAAATACGATTGATTGATTGATTCAGTCACGAATTCATTCATTCATTCAATCAGAGAAGCAGCATGGCCCAGTGGAAAGAGCCCGGGCTTTGGAGTCAGAGGTGATGGGTTCAAATCCCGACTCCACCAATTGTCAGCTGTGGGACTTTGGGCAAGTCACTTCACTTCTCTGGGTCTCAGTTCCCTCATCTGTCAAATGGGGATGAAGACTGTGAGCCCCCCGTGCGACAACCTGACCAGCTTGTAACCTCCCCAGCGCTTGGAACAGTGCTTGGCACATAGTAAGCACTTAATGAATGCCATTATTATTCTTATTCTTATTTATTGAGCGCTTACTGTGTGCAGAGCACTGTACTAAGCGCTTGGGAAGTACAAATCGGCAACTTCTAGAGACGGTCCCTATCCAACAGCGGGCTCACAGTCTAGAAGGGGGAGACAGACAACAAAACAAAACGTGGACAGGTGTCAAAAATCGTCAGGACAAATAGAAATAAAGCTGGATGCACAAAAATCATCAGGGTGGACACAGATAGAGCTGGGCCTCAGCGTCAACAAAGATCTGGGTTCTAATTCTGCTCCTCCGCTTGTCTGCTGTGTTACATTCATTCATTCATTCATTCAATCGTGAGCCCGTTGTGGGGTAGGGACCGTCTCTCTATGCTGCCGACTTGGACTTCCCAAGCGCCTAGTCCAGTGCTCCGCACGTAGTAAGCGCTCAATAAGTACGGTGGAACGAATGAATGGATCCCCGCTTTCCCCCGAACCCGTGTCCGATCCGACGACCTCGAATCCCTCCTAGGCCTTCAGGCGGTTCTTGGCCCCAGAGCGATCCCTGCGGATGAATTCCATGTGGAATGGGAGAGCTATTATATCGTCTTGCGGCCTGTCCAAAAAATATAAAAAAATCTCCTGTTTCCTGACTCAGCCATTCCTCCCGAGGAGTGGGGGGCATCCGGGGGCGGAGGGGAGCGGAGCGTTGGCCGGGATCCCGGATTCCATTCCCTCGCTTTCCAGGAAATCGGGACCACGTGGGCGGACCGACGACGGGTGTGAACGTCCAGCCGGGAATGCCGTGCCCTCCGCCGGGGCGGTGAATCAATCAATCAATCAATCAATCAATCAATCAATCGTATTTATTGAGCGCTTACTGTGTGCAGAGCACTGGACTAAGCGCTTGGGAAGTCCAAGTTGGCAACATCATATAGAGACGGTCCCTACCCAACAGTGGGCTCACAGTCTAAAAGGGGGAGACAGAGAACAAAACCAAACATACTAACAAAATAAAATAAATAGAATAGATATCAATCAATCAATCGTATTTATTGAGCGCTTACTGTGCGCAGAGCACTGTACTAAGCGCTTGGGAAGTCCAAGTTGGCAACATCTAGAGACGGTCCCTACCCAACAGTGGGCTCACAGTCTAAAAGGGGGAGACAGAGAACAAAACCAAACATACTAACAAAATAAAATAAATAGAATAGATATCAATCAATCATATTTATCGAGTGCTTACTGTGCGTAGAGCACTGTACTAAGCGCTTGGGAAGTCCAAGTTGGCAACATATAGAGACAGTCCCTACCCAACAGTGGGCTCACAGTCTAAAAGGGGGAGACAGAGAACAAAACCAAACATATTAACAAAATAAAATCAATCAATCATATTTATTGAGCACTTACTATGTGCAGAGCACTGTACTAAGCGCTTGGGAAGTACAAATTGGCGACATATAGAGACAGTCCCTACCCAACATTGGGCTCACAGTCTAAAAGGGGGAGACAGAGAACAAAACCAAACATACTAACAAAATAAAATAAATAGAATAGATATGTACAAGTAAAATAAATAAATAGAGTAATAAATCCGTACAAACATATATACATAGATACAGGAGACTGTGGGGTAGGGAAGGAGGTCAGGCGGGGGGATTGGGCCAAATACCATAATAATAATATCATCATTATTATTATTAATAATTCCCCCTTCTAGACTGTGAGCCCACTGTTGGGTAGGGACCATCCCTATATGTTGCCAACTTGTACTTCCCAAGCGCTTAGTACAGTGCTCTGCACACAGTAAGCGCTCAATAAATACGACTGAATGAATGAATAGCGGGTGATGAGAAGAGACGTGGTTATCCCCTGAGCTGGAATGGCGTATTCCTAAATCGGGTAGATGGAAAAAACTTCCTCAGGAAAGGTAGAGAAGCAGCGTGGCTCGGTGGAAAGAGCCCGGGCTTTGGAGTCAGAGGTCACGGGTTCAAATCCCGGCCCCGCCACTTGTCAGCTGTGTGACTTTGGGCAAGTCACCTCACTTCTCTGGGCCTCAGTTCCCTCATCTGGAAAATGGGGATGAAGACTGTGAACCCCACGTGGGACAACCTTGATTACCTTGTATCCCCCCACCCCCAGTGCTTAGAACAGTGCTTGGTACATAGTAAGCGCTTAACAAATACCATAATAATAACGTTAATAAAAAACAATTATTATCATCGTTATTATTATTTAGACACAGACTGAACATCCACAGTGTTATCCCCTGAGCTGGAATGGTGTATTCCTACATCGAGTAGACGGAAGAAACTTCCTCAAGAAAGGTAGAGAAGCAGTGTGGGTCAGTGGAAAGAGCCCGGGCTTTGGAGTCAGAGGTCATGGGTTCAAATCCCGGCTCCGCCAGTTGTCAGCTGGGTGACTTTGGGCAAGTCACCTCACTTCTCTGGGCCTCAGTTCCCTCATCTGGAAAATGGGGATGAAGACTGTGAGCCCCACGTGGGACAACCTTGATTACCTTGTATCCCCCCCCCCCCCCACCCAGTGCTTAGAACAGTGCTTGGTACATAGTAAGCGCTTAACAAATACCATAATAATAACGTTAATAAAAAACAATTATTATCATCGTTATTATTATTTAGACATAGACTGAACATCCACAGTGTTATCCCCTGAGCTGGAATGGTGTATTCCTACATTGAATAGACGGAAGAAACTTCCTCAAGAAAGGTAGAGAAGCAGTGTGGGTCAGTGGAAAGAGCCCGGGCTTTGGAGTCAGAGGTCATGGGTTCAAATCCCGGCTCCGCCAGTTGTCGGCTGGGTGACTTTGGGCAAGTCACTTCACTTCTCTGGGCCTCAGTTCCTTCATCTGGAAAATGGGGATGAGGACTGTGAGCCCCTTGTGGGACCACCTGATCACCTTGGAACCTCTCCAGCGCTTAGAACAGTGCTTTGCACATAGTAAGCGCTTAACTTACTATGACATCTAACTTATCTAACTTATGAGAAGCAGCGTGGCTCAGTGGAAAGAGCCCGGGCTTTGGAGTCAGAGGTCATGGGTTCAAATTCCGGCTCCGCCAGTTGTCAGCTGGGTGACTTTAGGCAAGTCACTTCACTTCTCTGGGCCTCAGTTCCCTCATCTGGCAAATGGGGATGAAGACCGTGAGCCCCTTTTGGGACAACCTGATCACCTTGTAACCTCCCCAGCGCTTAGAATGGTGCTTAGCACATAGTAAGCGCTTAATAAATGCCATCATTATTATTATTATTAACAAATACCAACATTAATTACAAAGCCATAGCCCCGCAGATGAGGTGGATGGCTAAGAGACAGCGGCAGGAGACAGACCAGCCCGGCCTTCATTCATTTATTCATTCGGTCGTACTTATTGAGCGCTTACTGTGGGCAGAGCACTGTACTAAGCGCTTGGGAGAGGATGATACAACGTTAAACAGTCACATTCCCTGCCCACAGAGCAGGGAGGTGAGGTCGGAGGGGGCCGGGGGACGGACTGCTTTTTGAGCGACGCCGAGGAGGTTTTGTTGGACGCGGAGGTGGATGGACAACCACTGGAGGTTTCCGAGGAGTCGGGAGACGCGTCCCCAACCTTTTCGAAGATCAGCGTGGCCTCAGTTCCCTCATCTGGAAAATGGGGATGAAGACTGGGAGCCCCCCGTGGGACAACCTGATCACCTTGGAACCTCCCCAGTGCTTAGAACGGTGCGAGGCACATAGTAAGCGCTTAATAAATGCCATTATTATTATTATTATTATTAAAAAGCGTCCTGCAGCCAGATCAGCGTGGCCTCAGTTCCCTCATCTGTCAAATGGGGATGAAGACTGGGAGCCCCCCCGTGGGACAACCTGATCACCTTGGAACCTCCCCAGCGCTTAGAACAGTGCTTGGCACATAGTAAGCGCTTAATAAATGCCATTATTATTATTGTTATTATTATTAAAAAACATCCTGCAGCCATCAGAGCTGGGATGTGGCCACCTAGAGCAGAGGCTTTGGGAAGATCAGCGCGGCTCAGTGGAAAGAGCCCGGGCTTTGGAGTCAGAGGTCATGGGTTCAAATCCTGCCTCAGCCAGTTGTCAGATGGGTGACTTTGGGCAAGTCACTTCACTTCTCTGGGCCTCATTTGTAAAATGGGGATTAAGACTGTGAGCCCCACTTGGGACAATCTGATCACCTTGTAACCTCCCCAGCGCTTAGAACAGTGCTTTGCACATAGTAAGCACTTAATAAATGCCATCATTATTATTATTATTTGGGCAAGTCACTTCACTTCTCTGGGCCTCAGTTCCTTCATCTGTAAAATGGGGATGAGGACTGTGAGCCCCTTGTGGGACAACCTGATCACCTTGTAACCACCCCAGCACTTAGAACAGTGCCTTGCATATAGTAAACCCTTAATAAATGCCATTATTATTATTATTATTATTTGAGAAGCAGCGTGGTTCAGTGGAAAGAGCCCGGGCTTTGGAGTCCGAGGTCATGGGTTCAAATCCTGACTCCACCACTTGTCAGCCGTATGACTTTGGGCAAGTCACTTGACTTCTCTGGGCCTCAGTTCCCTCATCTGTAAAATGGGGATGAAGACTGTGAGCCCCCCGTGGGACAACCTGATCACCTTGTAACCTCCCCAGCACTTAGAACAGTGCCTTGCATATAGTAAACCCTTAATAAATGCCATTATTATTATTATTATTATTAGAGAAGCAGCGTGGCTCAGTGGAAAGAGCCCGGGCTTTGGAGTCCGAGGTCATGGGTTCAAATGCTGACTCCACCACTTGTCAGCCGTATGACTTTGGGCAAGTCACTTGACTTCTCTGGGCCTCAGTTCCCTCATCTGTAAAATGGGGATGAAGACTGTGAGCCCCCCGTGGGACAACCTGATCACCTTGTAACCTCCCCAGCACTTAGAACAGTGCCTTGCATATAGTAAACCCTTAATAAATGCCATTATTATTATTATTATTATTAGAGAAGCAGCGCGGCTCAGTGGAAAGAGCCCGGGCTTTGGAGTCCGAGGTCATGGGTTCAAATGCTGACTCCACCACTTGTCAGCCGTATGACTTTGGGCAAGTCACTTGACTTCTCTGGGCCTCAGTTCCCTCATCTGTAAAATGGGGATGAAGACTGTGAGCCCCCCGTGGGACAACCTGATCACCTTGTAACCTGCCCAGCGCTTAGAACAGTGCTTGGCACATAGTCAGCAGTTAATAAATGCCATTATTATTATTATCATTATTATTATTAGAGAGGCAGCACGGCTTAGTGGAAAGAGCCCGGGCTTTGGAGTCCGAGGTCATGGGTTCAAATGCTGACTCCACCACTTGTCAGCCGTATGACTTTGGGCAAGTCACTTCACTTCCTTGGGCCTCAGTTCCCTCATCTGTAAAATGGGGATGAAGACTGTGAGCCCGCCGTGGGACAACCTGATCACCTTGTAACCTCCCCAGCGCTTCGAACAGTGCATAAGCGCTTGCAACCAACATTATTATTATTATTATTATTATCACGACCCCACAATTTTCCAGCACCTGCCCCGCGGGTCTCTCCCCTGTCCATCCCTGATTCTCCCCGCAGGGCCGCGGAGGAGAGAGATCCACAGACGTCAATCGATCAATCGTATTTATTGAGCGCTTACTGCGTGCAGAGCACTGTACTAAGCGCTCGGGAAGTCCAAGTTGGCAACATATAGAGACGGTCCCTACCCGACAGCGGGCTCACAGTCTAAAAGGGGGGGAGACACCTCCGCCTCGTCCCTCATACGCTCTCGGCCTGGCGACGGCCCAGCCGTCTCCTGCCAAGCCTTCTTCTCCCTTAATTCCTAAATCTCCGTGAATTTTCTTTTCCCGATTCGCCGACCCCCCTCACCCTTCGGGGCTGTTGGGCGGGAGGGCGTCCAGTTGGCTCAAAATCCTTCCCTCAAAGAGCCGTTTCTTGGCCGGAGAGCGGCAGGCCGCGGCGGCCCCGACCTCAACTCTGACCCCGCTTAGCTCACGTCCAGAGAAGGCCGCCGGCCGGCCGGATTCCTTCATTCATTCAATCGTATTTATTGAGCGCTCACTGTGTGCTGAGCACTGTACTAAGCGCTTGGGAAGTCCAAGTTGGCAACGCATAGAGACGGCCCCTACCCGACGGCGGGCTCACAGTCTAGAAGCAGCGTGGCTCAGTGGAAAGAGCCCGGGCTCTGGAGTCAGAGGTCACGGGTTCAAATCCCGGCTCTGCCAATTGTCAGCTGCGGGACTTTGGACTTCTCTGAGCCTCAGTTCCCCCATCTGCAAAACGGGGATGAAGACTGCGAGCCCCCCGTGGGACAACCTGATCACCTTGTAACCTCCCCGGCGCTTAGAACGGTGCTTGGCACAGAGGAAGGAGAAGCAGGAGAAGCAGCGTGGCGCAATGGAAAGAGCGCGGGCTTTGGAGTCAGAGGTCGTGGGTTCAAATCCCGGCTCTGCCACGTGTCAGCTGGGGGACTTTGGGCAAGTCACTTCACTTCTCTGGGCCTCAGTTCCCTCATCTGGATAATGAGGATTAACACTATAAGCCCCCCATGGGACAACCCGATCTAATTGTAACCTCCCCAGCGCTTAGAACAGTGCTCTGCCGGCTGGGAGAAGGAGCGTGGCTCAGTGGGAAGATCCCGGGCTTTGGAGTCAGAGGTCATGGGTTCAAATTCCGGCTCCGCCAACTGTCAGCTGTGTGACTTTGGGCGAGTCACTTCACTTCTCTGGGCCTCAGTTCCCTCATCTGTAAAATGGGGATGAAGACTGTCACCCCCCCCATGGGACAACCTGATCACCTTGTAACCTCCTCGGCGCTTAGAACAGTGCTTTGCACATAGTAAGCGCTTAACAAATACCATCATTATTATTATTATCATTATTATTACTATATGCCAAGCACTGTGCTAAGCGCTGGGGTAGATACAAAGTAATCAGGTTGTCCCATGTGGGGCTCACAGTCGTAATCCTCATTTTCCAGATGAGGTAACTGAGGCCCAGAGAAGTGAAGTGACTCGCCCAAGGTCACACAGCTGACAAGTGGCGGAGCCGGGATTAGAACCCATGACCTCTGACTCCCAAGACCGGGTTCTTTCCACTGAACCACGCTGCTTCATCTGGAAAATGGGGATGAGGTCTGTGAGCCCCATGTGGGACGGGGACTGTGTCCAACCTGATTTGCTTGTATCCACCCCAGCGCCTAGTACAGTGCCTGGCACATAGTAAGCGCTTAACAAATACCATACTAATAATAAATATTACTATTCTCTGGGCCTCAGTCCCCTCACCTGCAAAATGGGGCTTAAGATTGTGATTCCCATTTAGGCCGGGGACTGTGTCCATTTTAATTTGCTTGTATCCACCCCAGCGCTTAGTACAGTGCCTGGCACATAGCAGCGTGGCTCAGTGGAAAGAGCCCGGGCTTTGGAGTCAGAGGTCATGGGTTCAAATCCCGACTCCGCCAGTTGTCAGCTGGGTGACTTTGGGCAAGTCACTTGACTTCTCTGGGCCTCAGTTCCCTCATCTGGAAAATGGGGATGAAGGCTGTGAAGCCCGCCGTGGGACAACCCGATCACCTTGTAACCTCCCCAGGGCTTAGAACGGTGCTTTGCACATAGTAAGTGCTTAATAAATGCCATTATGATGATGATGATTATTCTCTGGGCCTCAGTTCCCTCATCTGTAAAATGGGGATGTAGGCCGTGAGCCCCCCCATGGGACAACCTGATCACCTCGTAACCTCCCCAGCGCTTAGAACAGTGCTTTGCACATAGTAAGCGCTTAATAAATGCCATTATTATTATTATTATTATTATTATTATTATTATTATTCTCTGGGCCTCAGTTCCCTCATCTGGAAAATGGGGATGAAGACTGTGAGCCCCCCGGGGGACAACCTGATCACCTTGTAACCACCCAAGCGCTTAGAACAGTGCTTTGCACATAGTAAGCGCTTAATAAATGCCATTATGATGATGATGATTATTCTCTGGGCCTCAGTTCCCTCATCTGGAAAATGGGGATGAAGACTGTGAGCCCCCCGGGGGACAACCTGATCACCTTGTAACCACCCAAGCGCTTAGGACAGTGCTTTGCACATAGTAAGCGCTTAATAAATGCCATTATTATTAGTAGTAGTATTATAAATGGCATTATTAGCAGTATTATTATTATTTGAAAGACACTGTAAAAGGCGACCGAGGCGGTGTGCAATGTTAGGCTGCAGCCAGCAGAGGGCACCGTCCGTCAGCTAGTGACCATTCATTCATTCATTCATTCATTCATTCAATCAATTGAATCAATCAATCAATCAATCAATCGTATTTATTGAGCGCTTACTGTGTTCAGAGCACTGTACTAAGCGCTTGGGAAGTCCAAGTTGGCAACATATAGAGACAGTCCCTACCCAACAGTGGGCTCACAGTCTAAAAGAGGGAGACAGAGAACAAAACCAAACATACTAACAAAATAAAATAAATAGAATAGATAGGTACAAGTAAAATAAATAAATAAATAGAGTAATAAATACGTACAAACATGTATACATGTATACATTCATTCATTCAATTGTATTTATTGAGCGCTTATTGTGCGCAGAGCACTGGACTAAGCGCTTGGGAAGTCCAAGTTGGCAACATCTAGAGACAGTCCCTACCCAACAGTGGGCTCACAGTCTAAAAGCGGGAGACAGAGAACAAAACCAAACATACTAACAAAATAAAATAAATAGAATAGATAGGTACAAGTAAAATAAATAAATAGAGTAATAAATATGTACAAACATATATACATGTATACATTCATTCATTCAATTGTATTTATTGAGCGCTTATTGTGTGCAGAGCACTGGACTAAGCGCTTGGGAAAGGACAAATTGGGCAACAGATAGAGACAATCCCTATCTGTATATATACAATCACCTGTATATATGTATATCACCTGTATATATGTATATATGTTTGTACATATTCATTGCTCTATTTATTTATTTATTTATTTATTTTACTTGTACCTATCTATTCTATTTATTTTATTTTGTTAGTATGTTTTGTTTTGTTCTCTGTCTCCCCCCTTTAGACTGTGAGCCCACTCTCGGGTAGGGACCGTCTCTATATGTTGCCAACTTGGACTTCCCAAGCGCTTAGTCCAGTGCTCTGCACATAGTAAGCGTTCAATAAATACGATTGCAAAAAAAAATCCCTAATCAACAACGGACTCCCAGACTAGAATCTGTTTCCCACTCCCAAGACAACATATTGAGCTCCTTCTGTGTGCAGAGCACTGTACTGAACGCTTGCGCCATCACAACAAAGTTAATAGACTGAGGGCCCGTTGTTGAGTAGGGACCGTCCCTATGTGTTGCCAACTTGTACTTCCCAAGCGCTTAGTACAGTGGTCCGCACACAGTAAGCGCTCAATAAATACGATTGATTGAATGAATGAATGAATGAATGGACAAGATCCTTGCCCTGGAGGAGTCACTTGTACTTCCCAAGCGCTTAGTACAGTGCTCCGCGCACTGTAAGCGCTCAATAAATACGACTGATTGATTGAATGAATGAATATATGAATATATGAATATATGAATGAATATACCTGTATATATGTATATATGGTAGTACATATTTATTACTCTATTTATTTATTTATTTATTTATTTATTTATTTTACTTGTACATTTCTATCCTATTTATTTTATTTTGTTGGTATATTTGGTTCTGTTCTCTGTCTCCCCCTTTTAGACTGTGAGCCCACTGTTGGGTAGGGACTGTCTCTATGTGTTGCCAATTTGTACTTCCCAAGCGCTTAGTACAGTGCTCTGCACATAGTAAGCGCTCAATAAATACGATTGATTGATTGATTGATTAGTACAGTGCTCCGCCCATAGTAAGCGCTCAATAAATACGATTGATTGATTGATTGATTGAATAGACAAGATCCTTGCCCTGGAGGAGTCCATTCTGTGTGCGGAGCACTGTAGTAAGCGCTTAGGTGAGTACCATAGAGTTTGTAGCCGTCATTTTCCTCTCCAAGTGCTCAATCTGGTCAGAGAAACAGGAAGAAGAGTTCATCATCATCATCATCATCAATCGTATTTATTGAGCGCTTACTACGTGCAGAAAATAAAGATACATATAGAGTGCTGACAAGCGACTGCTACTTCTAGAAGAAGTATTGGCGGAGTGCTTATTACGTGCTGAGCACTGTGCTAAACGCTGGGGTAGATACAAAATAACCAGTTGGGACACGGTCCCCGTCCCAAATGGGAATCGCAGTCTAAGGCACAGTGCTTTGCGCATAGTAAGCGCTTAATACGTGCCCTCATTTAGACTGTGAGCCCACTGTTGGGTAGGGACCGTCTCTATATGTTGCCAATCTGTACTTCCCAAGCGCTTAGTACAGTGCTCTGCACATAGTAAGCGCTCAATAAATACGACTGATGATTAATGAGGATGATGATCATTAAGGAGGGAAAACAGGCAATGAATTCCCATTTTACAAACGAGGAAACTGAGGCACAGGGCTGGGAAGTGACTCAGCCAAGGTCACTAGCGGCGAGGCGGCAGAGTAGGATTAGAACTCAGACCCGTGATCTTTTTTTTCTTTTTAACGGTATTTGTTAAAAACTACGTGTCAGACACTGTAGAAGCAGCGTGGCTCAGTGGAAAGAGGCCGGGCTTTGGAGTCAGAGGTCATGGGTTCAAATCCCCACTCCACCACTTGTCAGCTGTGGGACTTTGGGCAAGTCACTTCTCTGGGCCTCAGTTCCCTCATCTGGAAAATGGGGATGAAGACTGTGAGCCCGGCGTGGGACAACCTGATCACCTTGTAACCTCCCCAGCGCTTAGAACAGTGCTTGGCACATAGTAAGCGCTTAACGTATACCATCATTATTATGAGAAGCAGCGTGGCTCGGTGGAAAGAGGCCGGGCTTGGGAGTCAGAGGTCATGGGTTCAAATCCCCCCTCCAGCACTTGTCAGCTGGGGGACTTTGGGCAAGTCACTTCACTTCTCTGGGCCTCAGTTCCCTCATCTGGAAAATGGGGATGAAGACTGTGAGCCCCCCGAGGGACAACCTCATCACCTTGTAACCTCCCCAGCGCTTAGAACAGTGCTTGGCACATAGTAAGCGCTTAACATATACCATCATTATTATGAGAAGCAGTGTGGCTCGGTGGAAAGAGGCCGGGCTTGGGAGTCAGAGGTCATGGGTTCAAATCCCGGCTCTGCCACTAATCAGCTGTGGGACTTTGGGCAAGTCGCTTCACTTCTCTGGGCCTCAGTGACCTCATCTGGAAAATGGGGATGAAGACTGGGAGCCCCACGTGGGACAACCTGATCACCTTGTAACCTCCCCAGCACTTAGAACGGTGCTTTGCACGTAGTAAGCGCTTAATAAATGCCATTATTATTGCTATTATTCTCCAGGCCTCAGTTCCCTCATCTGGAAAATGGGGATTGAGACTGTGTTGAGTCCACGTTGGACGGGGACTGTGTCCAACCTGGTTAACCCGATCACCGTGTAACCTCCCCGGCGCTTAGAAGCAGCGTGGCTCAGTGGAAAGAACCCGGGCTTGGGAGTCAGAGGTCATGGGTTCGAATCCCGCTTCAGGCTGTCGGCTGTGTGACCTTGGGCAAGTCACTCCACTTCTCTGAGCCTGTTACCTCGTCTGTAAAATGGGGATTAAGACTGGGAGCCCCCTGCGGAACAACCTGATCACCTCTCCAGCGCTTTGAACAGTGCTTAGCACATAGTAAGTGCTTAACAAATGCCATTTTTATTATTATTATTAGAACAGGGCTTTGCAGGAACTTGGAGGCGTGGCCTTAAGTGGCGAAGTCTGCGATGCTTGATGCAGCCTGTCTCAGTGGAAAGAGCACGGGCTTGAGAGTCAGAGGTCGTGGGTTCAAATCCCACCTCCGCCACTTATCAGCTGGGTGACTTTGGGCAACTCACTTGACTTCTCTGGGCCTCAGTGACCTCATCTGGAAAATGGGGACTAAGACTGTAAGCCCCCCGTGGGACAACCTGATCACCTTGCATCCTCCCCAGCGCTCAGAACAGTGCTTTGCCCATAGTAAGCGCTTAATAAGTGCCATTATTATTATTATTATTATTACCGGATCACTGTGTAATGGGCGTTATCTGCTGGCTGCAGCCTAAGATTGCACGTTGCCTTGGTTGCCTTTTACAGTGTCTTTCAGATAATAAAAATAATAATAATAAATGCTAATAATGGCATTTATAATAATGATAATAATAATAATGGCATTTATTAAGCGCTTACTATGGGCAAATAATAATAATAATAATGATGATAATAATAATAATAATAATAATAATAATAATAATAATAACCTGATCACTGTGTAATCTCCCCAGCGCATAGAACAGCGTTCTGGGGGAATGTGGGGGCGTGGCCTTAGAGGGGTGTGGCATTGGGGGCGTGGCCTCGGGCAATGACGTAGGCGCGAACTGGGGCGTGCCATTGGTCGGACGTCGCCTGGTGGGCGTGGTCTTGGAGGGCGTGACCTTAAATGGGCATGACGGTGGAGGGGCGCCGCCTTAAAGGGGCGTGGCCCTGGGGGGCGTGGCCTATGAGGGGCATGTCCTGTGATTGACCGGGCCACGCGCACGGCGATTGGCGGGAACTTGGGGGCGTGGCCTCTAAGAGGGCGTGGCCTCTGATGGACAGGGCCAGACGCGCGGTCATTAGCGGGGACTTGGGGGCGTGTCCTGTGATTGACCGGGCTACGCGCGCGGTCATTGGCGGGGATTTGGGGGCGTGGCCTCGGAGGGGGGCGTGTCCTGTGATTGACCGGGATACGCGCGCGGTCATTGGCGGGGACTTGGGGGCGTGTCTTGTAATTGACAGGACGGCGCGCACGGACATAGGCGGGTCCTTGGGGGCGTGGCATCGAAAGGGGCGTGGCCTGCGTTTGACAGGGCCACGCGCGCGGTCATTGGCGGGGACTTGGGGCGTGGCCGGCCTCGAAGCGGGGGCGTGTCCTGTGATTGACAGGGCCATGCACAGGGATTGACCGGTCCGTGGGGGCGTGGCCTGTGAGGGGAGCGTGTCCCGTGATTGACAGGGCCACGCGCGCGGTCACTGGCGGAGACTTGGGGGCGTGGCCTCGACGGGGGGGGCGTGTCCTGTGATTGACAGGGCCACGCGCCGGGTCATTGGTGGAGATGTGGGGGCGTGGCCTGGAAGTGGGCCTGTCCTGTGATTGACAGGTCTACGCGCGCGGTCATTGGCTGGTCCTTGGGGGCGTGTGCTCTAAGGGGGCGTGCCCTGTGTTTGACAGGTCTGCGCGCGCCCTCATTGGCGGGCCCTGGTGGGGCGTGCCTGTGATTGACAGGGCCACACGCGCGGTCATTGGCGGGTCCTTGGGGGCGTGTCCCGTGAGGGGGGCGTGTCCTGTGATGGACAGGACTAGGCGCGCTGTCATTGGCGGGAGCCTGGGGGGGTGGCCTCGAAGGGGGGCGTGTCTTGTGATTGACAGGGCTGCGCGCGCCCTCATTGGCGGGCCCTGGGGGGGGCGTGTCCTGTGATTGACAGGGCCACACGCGCGGTCATTGGCGGGGGCGTGGGAGCGTGGGAGCGTGGCCTGCGAGGGGGTGTGTGTCCTGTGATTGACAGGGCTAGGTGCGCGGACATTGGCGGGAGCCTGGGGGCGTGGCCTCGAAGGGGGCGTGGCCGGTGATTGACAGGGCCATGCGCACGGGCAATAGGCAGGTCCTTGGGGCGTGTCCTGTGATTGACCGGGCCACACGCACGGTCATTGGCGGGGACCTGGGGGCGTGTCCTGTAAGGGGGCGTGCCTGTGATGGACAGGGCTGCGCGCGCGTTGATTGGCCGGTCCTTGGGGGCGTGTCCCATGAGGGGGCGTGCCTGTGGTGGACAGGGCTGCGCGCGCGTTGATTGGCCGGTCCTTGGGGGCGTGCTCTGGGAGGGGGGCGTGCCCTGTGATGGACATCGCTGCGCGCGCGTTGATTGGCCGGTCCTTGTGGGCGTGTCCTGTGAGGGGGGCGTGCCTATGATGGACAGGGCTGCGCGCGCGTTGATTGGCGGGTCCTTGGGGGCGTGTCATATGAGGGGGGCGTGCCTGTGATGGACAGGGCTGCGCGCGCGTTGATTGGCCGGTCCTTGGGGGGCGTGTACCGTGAGGGGGCGTGGCCTGTGATGGACAGGGCTGCGCGCGCGTTGATTGGCGGGTCCTTGGGGGCGTGTCATATGAGGGGGGCGTGCCTGTGATGGACAGGGCTGCGCGCGCGTTGATTGGCCGGTCCTTGGGGGCGTGTCCCGGGAGGGGGGCGTGTCCTTGATGGACAGGGCTAGGCGTGCTGTGATTGGCGGAGACTTGGGGGGGCGTGTCCTGCGCTGGACACTTTTCGCCTTTCCCCTGTCCCGTCCCCGCTCCGCAGACGGGGTCGGACGGAGCCGGGAGGTGGACGGGACGCACCTGCACAGGTACGGGACACGGGACACCAGGGGACCAGCGGCCTGCGGACCATCAATCAATCAATCAATCAATCAATCAATCGTATTTCTTGAGCGCCTACTGTGTGCAGAGCACTGGACTAAGCGCTTGGGAAGTCCAAGTTGGCAACGTAAGGGAAGGGTGGGAATCCTGTGCATCTGCATGCATCATCGTCATCAATCTATCAATCAATCAATCGTATTTATTGAGCACCTACTGTGTGCAGAGCACTGGACTAAGCGCTTGGGAAGTCCAAGTTGGCAACGTAAGGGAAGGGTGGGAATCCTGTGCCTCTGCATCATCATCATCAGTCAATCAATCAATCGTATTTATTGAGCGCTTACTGTGTGCAGAGCACTGGACTAAGCGCTTGGGAAGGACAAGTTGGCAACTTAAGGGAAGGGTGGGAATCCTGTGCCTTTGCATGCATGCATCATCATCATGATCAATCAATCAATCGTATTTATTGAATGCTTAATGTGTGCAGAGCACTGGACTAAGCGCTTGGGAAGTCCAAGTTGGCAACTTAAGGGAAGGGTGGGAATCCTGTGCATCTGCATGCATCATCGTCATCAATCTATCAATCAATCAATCGTGTTTATTGAGCTCTTACTGTGTGCAGAGCACTGGACTAAGCGCTTGGGAAGTCCAAGTTGGCAACTTAAGGGAAGGGTGGGAATCCTGTGCATCTGCATGCATCATCGTCATCAATCTATCAATCAATCGTATTTATTGAGCACCTACTGTGTGCAGAGCACTGGACTAAGCGCTTGGGAAGTCCAAGTTGGCAACTAATGGGAAGGGTGGGAATCCTGTGCATCTGCATGCATCATCATCATCAATCAATCAGTCAATCAGTCGTATTTATTGAGTGCCTACTGTGTGCAGAGCACTGGACTAAGCGCTTGGGAAGTCCAAGTTGGCAACATAAGGGAAGGGTGGGAATCCTGTGCCTCTGCATGCATGCATCATCATCATCAATCAATCAATCAATCGTATTTATTGAGCGCCTACTGTGTGCAGAGCACTGGACTAAGCGCTTGGGAAGGACAAGTTGGCAACATAAGGGAAGGGTGGGAATGCTGTGCCTCTGCATCATCATCATCAATCAATCAATCAATCGTTTTTATTGAGCGCTTACAGTGTGCAGAGCACTGGACTAAGCGCTTGGGAAGGACAAGTTGGCGACATAAGGGAAGGGTGGGAATCCTGTGCCTCTGCATCATCATCATCATCAATCAATCAATCGTATTTATTGAGCACCTACTGTGTGCAGAGCACTGGACTAAGCGCTTGGGAAGTACAAGTTGGCAACTTAAGGGAAGGGTGGGAATCCTGTGCCTCTGCATCCATCATCATCATCAATCAATCAATCAATCGTATTTATTGAGCACTTACTGTGTGCAGAGCACTGGACTAAGCGCTTGGGAAGGACAAGACTTTTAGACTGTGAGCCCACTTGGGTAGGGACTGTCTCTATGTGTTGCCAATTTGTCCTTCCCAAGCGCTTAGTACAGTGCTCTGCACATAGTAAGCGCTCAATAAATACGATTGATTGATTGATTGACAAGTTGGCAACACAAGGGAAGGGTGGGAATGCTGTGCCTCTGCATGCATGCATCATCATCATCAATCAATCAATCAATCGTATTTATTGAGCGCCTACTGTGTGCAGAGCACTGGACTAAGCGCTTGGGAAGTCCAAGTTGGCAACATAAGGAAAGGGTGGGAATGCTGTGCCTCTGCATGCATGCATGCATCATCGTCATCAATCAATCAGTCAATCAATCAATCGTATTTATTGAGCGCCTACTGTGTGCAAAGCACTGTACTAAGCGCTTGGGAAGTACAAGTTGGCAAAATAAGGGAAGGGTGGGAATCCTGCACCTCTGCATGCATCATCATCATCATCATCAATCAATCAATCAATCGTATTTATTGAGCGCCTACTGTGTGCAAAGCACTGTACTAAGCGCTTGGGAAGTACAAGTTGGCAAAATAAGGGAAGGGTGGGAATCCTGCACCTCTGCATGCATCATCATCATCATCATCAATCAATCAATCAATCGTATTTATTGAGCGCCTACTGTGTGCAGAGCACTGGACTAAGCGCTTGGGAAGTCCAAGTTGGCAACGTAAGGGAAGGGTGGGAATCCTGTGCCTCTGCATGCATGCATCATCATCATGATCAATCAATCAATCAATGGTATTTATTGAATGCTTAATGTGTGCAGAGCACTGGACTAAGCGCTTGGGAAGGACAAGTTGGCAACATAAGGGAAGGGTGGGAATCCTGTGCATCTGCATGCATCATCATCATCATCAATCAATCAATCGTATTTATTGAGCGCCTACTGTGTGCAGAGCACTGGACTAAGCGCTTGGGAAGGACAAGTTGGCAACATAAGGGAAGGGTGGGAATCCTGTGCATCTGCATGCATCATCATCATCATCAATCAATCAATCGTATTTATTGAGCGCCTACTGTGTGCAGAGCACTGGACTAAGCGCTTGGGAAGGACAAGTTGGCAACATAAGGGAAGGGTGGGAATGCTGTGCCTCTGCATGCATGCATGCATCATCGTCATCAATCAATCAATCAATCGTATTTATTGAGCGCCTACTGTGTGCAGAGCACTGGACTGAGCACTTGGGAAGGACAAGTTGGCAACATAAGGGAAGGGTGGGAATGCTGTGCCTCTGCATCATCATCATCAATCAATCAATCAATCGTTTTTATTGAGCGCTTACAGTGTGCAGAGCACTGGACTAAGCGCTTGGGAAGGACAAGTTGGCGACATAAGGGAAGGGTGGGAATCCTGTGCCTCTGCATCATCATCATCATCAATCAATCAATCGTATTTATTGAGCACCTACTGTGTGCAGAGCACTGGACTAAGCGCTTGGGAAGTACAAGTTGGCAACTTAAGGGAAGGGTGGGAATCCTGTGCCTCTGCATCCATCATCATCATCAATCAATCAATCAATCGTATTTATTGAGCACTTACTGTGTGCAGAGCACTGGACTAAGCGCTTGGGAAGGACAAGACTTTTAGACTGTGAGCCCACTTGGGTAGGGACTGTCTCTATGTGTTGCCAATTTGTCCTTCCCAAGCGCTTAGTACAGTGCTCTGCACATAGTAAGCGCTCAATAAATACGATTGATTGATTGATTGACAAGTTGGCAACACAAGGGAAGGGTGGGAATGCTGTGCCTCTGCATGCATGCATCATCATCATCATCAATCAATCAATCAATCGTATTTATTGAACGCTTAGTGTGTGCAGAGCACTGGACTAAGCGCTTGGGATATCCAAATTGGCAACATAAGGGAAGGGTGGGAATGCTGTGCCTCTGCATGCATGCATCATCGTCATCAATCAATCAATCAATCGTATTTATTGAGCGCCTACTGTGTGCAGAGCACTGGACTAACCGCTTGGGAAGGACAAGTTGGCAACATAAGGGAAGGGTGGGAATCCTGTGCCTCTGCATGCATGCATGCATCATCATCATCATCATCAATCAATCAATCAATCGTATTTATTGAGCTCTTACTGTGTGCAGAACACTGGACTAAGCGCTTGGGAAGGACAAGTTGGCAACATAAGGGAAGGGTGGGAATCCTGTGCCTCTGCATGCATGCATCATCATCATCATAATGATGGTATTTGTTAAGCGCTTACTATGTGCCAAGCACTGTTCTAAGTGCTGGGGAGGTTGCAAGGTGATGAGGTTGTCCCCCGGGAGGCTCACAGTCTTCATCCCCATTTGATGGATGAGGGCACTGAGGCCCAGAGAATAATAATAATAATGATGGCATTTATTAAGCACTTACTATGTGCAAAACACTGTTCTAAGCACTCGGGGGGATACAGGGTAATCAGGTTGCCCCCCGTGGGGCTCACAGTCTTCATCCCCATTTGACAGATGAGGGAACTGAGGCCCAGAGAAGTGAAGTGACTTGCCCAAAGTCACCCAGCTGACAGTTGGCGGGGCCGGGATTAGAACCCACGACGTATGTTGCCAACTTGTACTTCCCAAGCGCTTAGTACAGTGCTCTGCACACAGTAAGCGCTCAATAAATAGGATTGATTGATTGATTGACCTCCGACTCCAAAGCCCGGGCTCTTTCCACCGAGCCACGCTACTTCTGAGCACTTCACGGTGTCCAGGGCACGGGACTAACACCTAATAATGATGACAATAATTACGGTGTTTGTTGAGAACTCACTATGTGCCAGGCACTGTACTAAGCGCTGCGGTGGATAGAAGCAAATCGGGTTGGACTCAGTCCCCGTCCCACCTGGGCCTCACAGTCTCCATCCTCATTTGACAGATGAGGGAACTGAGGCCCGGAGAAGTGAAGCGACTTGCCCAAGGTCAATCAATCAATCAATCAATCGTATTTATTGAGCGCTTACTGTGTGCAGAGCACTGTACTAAGCGCTTGGGAAGTCCAAGTTGGCAACATATAGAGACGGTCCCTACCCGACAGTGGGCTCACAGTGTAAAAGGGGGAGACAGAGAACAAAACCAGACATACTAACAAAATAAAATAAATAGAAGAGATATTGTAAGCACATTGTAAGCGCTCAATAAGTACGATTGATGATGATGATGAAGTCACTTCACTTCTCCGGGCCTCAGTTCCCTCATCTGGAAAATGGAGATTAAGATTGTAAGCCCCATGGGGGACAACTTGATCACCTTGTGTCTCCCCCAGCGCTTAGAACTGTGCTTGACACCTAGTAAGCGCCTAACAAATACCATCATTATTATTATTTATTAAGCGCCTACTGTGTGCCAAGTACTGGGGATGATGGAAGACATGAAAATAATCATAAGGATGGTATTTCATTCATTCATTCAATCATTCGTATTTATTGAACGCTTCCTGTGTGCAGAGCACTGGACTAAGCGCTTGGGAAGTCCAAGTTGGCAACATCTAGAGACGGCCCCTACCCAACAGTGGGCTCACAGTCTAGAAGATTATTATAATATTATAATTTTATATTAATAATCATACCATATTATATTATTATATTATAATAACATATACTATATTATATTATAAATGATATATATGTGATCTATATTATATTATAATATATAATGAATATATTATATAACTGTCTCTATATGTTGCCAACTTTAACTTCCCTAAGCGCTTGGGAAGTACTAGTTGGCAACATATAGACGGTCCCTACCCAACAGTGGGCTCACAGCCTAGAAGATTAATATAATATAATATAATATAATATAATATAATATAATATAATATAATATAATATAATATAATATAATATAATAATATAACATAATATAATATAATATAGTTATAGTATAATATGATATGATATATCATATGGTATACCATATCATATCATATTATATATTATATCACCTTATATATTATATTATATTATACTATATTATATTATATCACATATTACATCATATATTATATTATATTTATCATAGCATATCATATTTATTATATTATTTTATATTTATTATATTATATTATATCATATTATATTATATTATATTATCATATTATATCATATATTACATTATATTTTATATTACATTGTATTATGTTATATTATATCATATTATATGATATCAATCATATTATATATTATATCATATTGTTTTATATTATATCATATTATATTAATAACCATATTATTCTATGCCATATTATATCATGCTATATTAATAATCATATCATGTTAATACTTTACATTAATAATTTTATTATATTATAATATAATATATTATACATGATATGTAATATTATTATTTTAATATATAATGTATATATTATATAACCCTCTCTATGTTGCCAACTTGGACTTCCCAAGCGCTTAGTCCCGTGCCCTGCACACAGTAAGCGCTCAATAAATACGATTGACTGATTGATTGATGATTAGAGTGGATCCAGTCCCCGTCCCGCCTTGGGCCTCACCGTCTCCCCATTTTTCCAGATGGGGAAACCGAGGCCCGGAGACGCGAAGTGACTCGGCCATAGTCATACCCGAACCCAGGACCTCCCGAATCCCGGGCCCGGCCGATTCCCTGAGCGCGGCCGACGGACCGACGTGGGCCCCGTCGAGGGATCCGGGGCCTTCGGCCATGGGGTTCGGGGTTCGAGGGTGGCTCCCAGCCGCCTCCCTCCTCTTGCTGGCCACCCCTGCCCTGCCCCTCCTCAACGCCACGCTGCTGGACAGGCTGTTGGACAAGTACGCGGACGAGGCCGGAGCCTGGTGGACGGCCAAGCCCAGGGGGAAGAGGGCCATCGCCGACAGCGACCTACACGGCATCCTGGACCTCCACAATACCCTGCGAGGGCAGGTCTCCCCGCCGGCGGCCAATATGGAGCACATGGTAAGGCCCGAGCGCTTAGTACGGAGCTCCGCACGCGGTACGCGCTTCAGAAATGCCGTCATTTGTTCTCTCTATCTCCCCCTTCTAGACCGTGAGCCCGCCGTCGGGTAGGGACCGTCTCTATACGTTGCCAACTTGGACTTCCCAAGCGCTTAGTACAGTGCTCTGCACACAGTATGCACTTCTTAAATGCCATCATTTGTTCTCTATCTCCCCCTTCTAGACCGTGAGCCTGCCGTCGGGTAGGGACCGTCTCTAGATGTTGCCAACTTGGACTTCCCAAGCGCTTAGTACAGTGCTCTGCACACAGTAAGCGCTTCATAAATGCCATCATTTGTTCTCTATCTCCCCCTTCTCGACCGTGAGCCCACTGTCGGGTAAGGACCGTCTTTAGATGTTGCCAACTTGGACTTCCCAAGCGCTTAGTACAGTGCTCTGCACACAGTACACATCTGCATCTCCCCCTTCTAGACTGTGAGCCCGCCGTCGGGTAGGGACCGTCTCTAGATGTTGCCAACTTGGACTTCCCAAGCGCTTAGTACAGTGCTCTGCACAAATTGCATGCTTCATAAATGCCATCATTTGTTCTCTGTCTCCCCCTTCTAGACCGTGAGCCCACTGTCAGGTAGGGACCGGCTCTATATGTTGCCAACTTGGACTTCCCAAGCGCTTAGTACAGTGCTCTGCACACAGTAAGCACTCAATAAATACGATTGATGATGATAAATGCCATCATTTGTTCTCTATATCTCCCCCTTCTAGACCGTAAGCCCACTGTTGGGTAGGGACCGTCTCTGTATGTTGCCAACTTGGACTTCCCAAGCGCTTAGTACAGTGCTCTGCACACAGTATGCACTTCATAAATACCATCATTTCTTGTCTGTCTCCCCCTTCTAGACTGTGAGCCCGCTGTCGGGTAGGGATCGTCTCTATACGTTGCCAACTTGGACTTCCCAAGCGCTTAGTACAGTGCTCTGCACACAGTATGAACTTCTTAAATGCCATCATTTGTTCTCTATCTCCCCCTTCTAGACCGTGAGCCCGCCGTCGGGTAGGGACCGTCTCTAGATGTTGCCAACTTGGACTTCCCAAGCGCTTAGTGCAGTGCTCTGCACACAGTGAGCGCTCAATAAATACGATTGATGATGATAAATGCCATCATTTGTTCTCTATATCTCCCCCTTCTAGACCGTGAGCCCGCCGTCGGGTAGGGACCGGCTCTATATGTTGCCAACTTGGACTTCCCAAGTGCTTAGTGCAGTGCTCTGCACACAGTAAGCGCTCAATAAATACGATTGATGATGATAAATGCCATCATTTGTTCTCTATATCTCCCCCTTCTAGACTGTGAGCTCGTTGTCGGGTAGGGACCGTCTCTAGATGTTGCCAACTTGGACTTCCCAAGCGCTTAGTACAGTGCTCTGCACACAGTAAGCGCCTCATAAATGCCATCATGTGTTCTCTGTATCTCCCCCTTCTAGACCATGAGCCCACCGTCGGGTAGGGGCCGTCTCTATATGTTGCCAACTTGGACTTCCCAAGCGCTTAGTGCAGTGCTCTGCACACAGTAAGCGCTCAATAAATACGATTGATGATGATAAATGCCATCATTTGTTCTCTATATCTCCCCCTTCTAGACCGTGAGCCCACTGTTGTGTAGGGACCGGCTCTATATGTTGCCAACTTGGACTTCCCAAGCGCTTAGTACAGTGCTCTGCACACAGTAAGCACTCAATAAATACGACTGATGATGATAAATGCCATCATTTGTTCTCTATATCTCCCCCTTCTAGACTGTGAGCTCGTTGTCGGGTAGGGACCGTCTCTAGATGTTGCCAACTTGGACTTCCCAAGCGCTTAGTACAGTGCTCTGCACACAGTAAGCGCTCAATAAATGCCATCATTTGTTCTCTATCTCCCCCTTCTAGACCGTGAGCCCACTGTTGGGTAGGGACCGTCTCTAGATGTTGCCAACTTGGACTTCCCAAGCGCTTAGTACAGTGCTCCTCACACAGTAAGCGCTCAATAAATTTCCATTGGATCAATAAATCGATAAACTGAATCAATAAATATGATTGAATGAATGAATGAATCATTATTATCATTTATGGGGCGCTTGCTGTGTGCAGAGCACCGTACTAAGTGCTGGGGCAGCAAGCGCCCCGTAAATGATAATAACGATGGCATTTATTAAGCGCTTATTATGTGCAGAGCACTGTTCTAAGCGCTGGGGAGGTTACAAGGTGATCAGGTTGTCCCACTTGGGGCTCCCAGTCTTCACCCCGATTTACAGATGAGGGAACTGAGGCCCAGAGAATAATAATAATAATAATAATAATAATAATGATGGCATTTATTAAGCGCTTACTATGTGCAAAGCACTGTTCTTAGCGCTGTGGAGGTTACAAGGTGATCAGGTGGTCCCACGGGGGGCTCCCAGTCTTCATCCCCATTTTCCAGATGAGGTCACTGAAGCCCAGAGAAGTGAAGTGACTCGCCCAAGGTCACACAGCTGACAAGTAGCAGAGCTGGGATTCGAACCTGTGACCTCTAACTCCCAAGCCCGGGCTCTTTCCACTGAGCCACCCTGCTTCTCTATTAATAATAATAATGATGATGGCATTTATTAAGCGCTTACTACGTGCAAAGCACCGTTGTAAGCGCTGGGGAGGTTACAAGGTGATCAAGTTGTCCCATTGGGGGCTCACAGTCTTCATCCCCATTTTCCAGATGAGGGAACTGAGGCCCAGAGAAGTGAAAATGACTCACCCAAGGTCACCCAGCTGACAGTTGGTGGAGCAGGGATTTGAACCCGTGGCCTCTGACTCCAAAGCCCGGGCTCTTTCCACTGAGCCACGCTGCTTCTCTGTTAATAATAATAATGATGATGATGGCATTTATTAAGCGCTTACTATGTGCAAAGCACTGTTCTAAGCGCTGGGGAGGTTACAAGGTGATGAGGTGGTCCCACGGGGGGCTCCCAGTCTTCATCCCCATTTTCCAGATGAGGGAACTGAGGCACAAAGAAGTGAAGTGTCGTGCTCAAAGTCCCCCAGCTGACAGTTGGCGGAGCCGGGATTTGAACCCGTGACCTCTGACTCCAAAGCCCGGGCTCTTTCCACTGAGCCACGCTGCTTCTCCAGGAAGCGCTCAATAAATACGATTGATTGATTGGGATGGTGGATTGATTCCCCCCTCGTAAGGCCTGCAGAAATATTGGATTAGTGGCCAATCGCTTCCCCCTCGGGGAGGGCTGGCACTGAGGCCTGCAGAAATAATCGGGAGAAGCAGCACGGCTTGGGAGTCAGAGGGCATGGGTTCTAATCCCGCCTCCGCCGCATGTCTGCCGGGTGACTTTGGGCAAGTCACTTCACTTCTCTGCGCCTCAGTTCCCTCATCTGGAAAATGGGGATGAAGACTGTGAGCCCCCCGTGGGACCAACTGATCACCTCATCACCTCCCCAGCGCTTAGAACGGTGCTTCACACGTAGTAAGCCTGTATATATGTATGTACGTTTGTACGTATTTATTACTCTTTTTATTTTTCTTGTACATATATATATTTATTTTATTTTGTTAATATGTTTTGTTTTGTTGTCTGTCTCCCCCTTCTCAACTGTGAGCCCACTGTCGGGTAGGGACCGTCTCTAGATGTTGCCAACTTGGACTTCCCAAGCGCTTAGTACAGTGCTCGGCACACAGTAAGCGCTCAATAAATACGATTGATTGATTGATATGTGAATATACTTTTGTACGTATTTATTATTCTATTTTACTTGTACATATTTATTTATTTTATTTTGTTAATATATTTGGTTTTGTTCTCTGTCTCCCCCTTTTAGACTGTGAGCCCGCTGTTGGGTAGGGACCGTCTCTAGATGTTGCCAACTTGGATTTCCCAAGCGCTTAGTACAGTGCTCGGCACACAGTAAGCGCTCAATAAATACGACTGACTGAATGAATTATAATAATATTTTTATAATAATTATAATAAAGATACTACATAATCATCACATATAAATATTAATATTATTGTTATATTATAATATAATAATAATTATATCATTATCATTAATTAATAATGATAATAATAAATTGGGGATTGAGATTGTGAGGCCTAGGAGGGACAAGGATTGGGTCCAGTGCTCTGCACACAGTAAGCACTCAATAAATATGATTGATTGATATATGAATATACGTTTGTACGTATTTATTACTCTATTTTACTTGGACATATTTATTCTATTTATTTTATTTTGTTAATATGTTTTGTTCCCTGTCTCCCCCTTCTAGACTGTAAGCCCGCTGTTGGGTAGGGACCGTCTCTAGATGTTGCCCACTTGGACTTCCCAAGCGCTTAGTACAGTGCTCTGCACACAGTAAGCACTCAATAAATACGATTGATTGATTGATAGATATATGAATATACATTTGTACGTATTTATTACTCTACTTATTTTACTTGTACATATTTATTCTATTTATTTTATTTTGTGAATATGTTTGGTTTTGTTCTCTGTCTCCCCCTTCTAGACTGTGAGCCCACTGCTGGGTAGGGACCGTCTCTAGATGTTGCCAACTTGGACTTCCCAAGCGCTTAGTACAGTGCTCTGCACACAGTAAGCGCTCAATAAATACGATTGATTGATTGATATATGTATATACGTTTGTATGTATTTATTACTCTACTTATTTTACTTGTACATATTTATTCTATTTATTTATTATTATTTTTTTTTGGCACGTAGTAAGGGCCTAACAGACACCCCCATTGTTATTATTATTATTTTGGCACATAGTAAGGGTCTAACAGACCCCCCCATTATTATTATTATTATTATTATTTTGGCACATAGTAAGGGCCTAACAGACACCCCCATTATTATTACTTTTTTTGGCACGTAGTACGGGCCTGACACCCCAATTATTATTATTATTTTTTGGCACGTAGTAAGGGCCTAAGAGACACCCCAATTATTATTATTATTTTTTGGCATGTAGTAAGGGCCTAACAGACACCCCAGTTATTATTATTATTGTTTTGGCACATAGTAAGGGCCTAACAGACCCCCCAATTATTATTATTATTGTTTTGGCACGTAGTAAGGGCCTAACAGACACCCCCATTATTATTATTATCATTTTTTTGGCACGTAGTAAGGGCCTAACAGACACCCCCATTATTATTATTATTGTTTTGGCACGTAGTAAGGGCCTGTCACCCCCATTATTATTATTATTTTTTGGCACGTAGTAAGGGCCTAACAGACACCCCATTATTTTTATTATTATTTTTTTGGCACGTAGTAAGGGGCAAACAGACACCCCAATTATTATTATTATTATTTTTGGCACATAGTAAGGGCCTAACAGACACCCCAATTATTATTATTATTATTTTGGCACATAGTAAGGGCCTAACAGACACCCCCATTATTATTATTATTATTGTTTTGACACGTAGTGAGGGCCTGACACCCCAATTATTATTATTATTGTTTTGGCACGTAGTAAGGGCCTAACAGACACCCCAGTTATTATTATTATTTTTTTAGCACATAGTAAGGGCCTAACAGACACCCCAATTATTATTATTATTATTTTGGCATGTAGTAAGGGCCTAACAGACACCCCCATTATTATTATTATTGTTTTGGCACGTAGTAAGGGCCTAACAGACACCCACATTATTATTATTTCTTTTGGCACGTAGTAAGGGCCTGACACCCCAATTATTATTATTATTTTTTTGGCACATAGTAAGGGCCTAGCAGACACCCCCATTATTATTATTATTTTTTGGCACGTAGTAAGGACCTAACAGACACCCCCATTATTATTATTATTTTTTGGCACGTAGTAAGGGCCTAACAGACACCCCAATCATTATTATTATTATTTTTAGTCCACCACGCCGGAGTGTTTGTCCAAACCCACTCTTCCCCTACGGCTTGTTTTTTTTTCCTCAAACGCACAAACCCTCACTAACAATCCGCTGTCAGAAATGGTGATTTTTTTCCAAGTCAGTCAACACCCTAATAGTCAACAGGAGAACCCTGGCTCCCTGGGGATCCTTTTCCCCCCCAAATCCGGAGGCTGGAAAATATATTTCAGGATGAAACCTGGAAGGCCCGGATCCGCTGCTAACGACATCTCCGGGCAACCCACGGAAAACCCATCTGGTTTCTCCGCGCTCGAAATGGATCCGAAAGGGAGGAGGAGGAGAGAGGACGGAGAAAATCCCAAATCCAGAGGCCCACAATAGCTGTTGTCCTTGGAAGGCGGGAAGGGAAAGAGAAATCCCGGCCTAAAACATGGACACACACTGGCTCCGTTCTTCTCCGAACCTCACACCGCTTCAGTCGCCAAATTCCACAATCCAGAATCTCCTTCCGTCCTTACCGACGCCAACGGGGCCTGAATATAATAATAATAATAATAATAATAATAACAACGGCACCTGTATATATGTATAGATGTTTGTGCATATTTGTTACTCTATTTATTTATTTATTTTACTTGTACATATCTATTCTATTTTATTTTGTTAGTATGTTTGGTTACTCTATTTATTTATTTTGCTTGTACATATCTATTCTATTTTATTTTGTTAGTATGTTTGGTTACTCTATTTCTTTATTTATTTATTTTACTTGTCCATATCTATTCTATTTATTTTATTTTGTTAGTATGTTTGGTTTTGTTCTCTGTCTCCCCCTTCTAGACTGTGAGCCTGCTGTCGGGTCGGGACCGTCTCTAGATGTTGCCAACTTGGACTTCCCAAGCGCTTAGTCCAGTGCTCTGCACACAGTAAGCGCTCAATAAATACGATTGATGATGATGATGATGATGATGATGGCATTTATTAAGCCCTTACTATGTGCCAAGCGCTGTTCTGAGCGCCGGGGAGGTTACAAGGTGATCAGGTTGTCCCACGGTGGGGCTCACAGTCTTCATCATCAATCGTATTTATTGAGCGCTTACTATGTGCAGAGCACTGTACTAAGCGCTTGGGAAGTACAAATTGGCAACATATAGAGACGGTCCCTACCCAACAGTGGGCTCACAGTCTAAAAGTCTTCATCCCCATTCTACAGATGAGGCCCAGAGAAGTGAAGCGACTTGCCCAAAGTCACCCAGCCGGCAAGGGGCGGAGCCGGGATTCGAACCCACGACCTCGGACTCCAAAGCCCGGGCTCTTTCCACTGAGCCACGCTGCCTCTCATCCACTTGCCAGCTGGGTGACTTTGGGCGAGACACTTCAGTTCGCTGGGCCTCAGTTCCCTCATCTGTCAAATGGGGATGAAGACTGGGAGCCCCCCGTGGGACAACCTGATCACCTTCCCAGCGCTTAGAACAGTGTTTGGCACATAGAGAAGCAGCGTGGCTCAGTAGAAAGAGCGCAGGCTTTGGAGTCAGAGGTCATGGGTTCAAATCCCGGCTCCGCCAACTGTTAGCTGTGTGACTTTGGGCAGGTCACTTAGCTTCTCTGGGCCTCACTTCTCTCATCTGTAAAATGGGGATTAAGACTGTGAGCCCCCCGGGGGACAACCTGATCACCTTGGAACCTCCCCAGTGCTTAGAACAGGGCTTTGCACATAGTAAGCGCTTAATAAATGCCATCATTATTATTATTCTCTGGGCCTCAGTTAACTCATCTGGAAAATGGGGATGAAGACTGTGAGCCCCCCGGGGGACAACCTGATCACCTTGTAACCTCCCCAGCGCTTAGAACAGGGCTTTGCACATAGTAAGCGCTTAATAAATGCCATCATTATTATTATTCTCTGTGCCTCAGTTACCTCATCTGTCAAATGGGGATGAAGACTGTGAGCCCCCTGGGGGACAACCTGATCACCTTGTAACCTCCCCAGCGCTTAGAACAGTGCTTGGCACATAGTAAGCGCTTAATAAATGCCATCATCATTATAGTAAGCACTGAACAAATACTATTATTATTACTCCAGCGCTCAGAACGGTGGTTTTTCATTCATTCATTCATTCATTCATTCAGTCGTATTTATTGAGCACTTACTGTGTGCAGAGCACTGTACTAAGCGCTTGGGAAGTCCAATTCGGCAACATCTAGAGACGGTCCCTACCCAGCAGCGGGCTCACAGTCTAGAAGGGGGAGACAGACAACAGAACAAAACATATTAACAAAATAAAATAAATAGTATAGTAAATATGTACAGGTAAAATAGAGTAATATTCATTCATTCATTCAATCGTATTTATTGAGCACTTGCTGTGTGCAGAGCACTGGACTAAGCGCTTGGGAAGTCCAAGTCGGCAACATCTAGAGACGGTCCCTACGCAACAGCGGGCTCACAGTCTAGAAGGGGGAGACAGGGAACAAAACAAAACATATTAACAAAATAAAATAAATAGAACAGTAAATATGTACAAGTAAAATGGAGTAATATATATTCATTTATTCAGTCGTCTGAGAAGCAGCGTGGCTCAGTGGAAAGAGCCCGGGTTTTGGAGTCAGAGGTCGTGGGTTCAAATCCCGGCTCCGCCAATTGTCAGCTGGGTGACTTTGGGCAAGTCACTTCACTTCTCTGGGCCTCAGTGACCTCATCCGGAAAATGGGGATGAAGACTGGGAGCCCCCCGTGGGACAACCTCATCACCCTGTAACCTCCCCAGCGCTTAGAACAGTGCTTGGCACATAGTAAGCGCTTAATAGACTGTGCCCGCCTTCTAGACTGTGAGCCCACTGTTGGGTAGGGACCGTCTCTCTATGTTGCCAATTTGTACTTCCCAAGCGCTTAGTACAGTGCTCTGCACATAGTAAGCGCTCAATAAATACGATTGATTGATTTACTATTCTGTTTAGTGCTCAATAAATAATAATAATGGCATTTATTAATCAATGCCATTCTTCTTATTATTATTTGATTTCCTATTCTATTTGTTTAGCGCTCAATAAATAATAATAATAATAATAATGGCATTTATTAATCAATCAATCAATCAATCGTATTTATTGAGCGCTCACTGTGTGCAGAGCACTGTACTAAGCGCTTGGGAAGTACAAGTTGGCAACATATAGAGACGGTCCCTACCCGACAGTGGGCTTACAGTCTAGAAGGGACTGTGAGAAGGGCTCACAGTCTAGTAAATATGTACAGTACATATTTATTTACATATATGTGGTTGGCACATAGTAAACGCTTAACATGTGCCATAATTGTTATTAAATTATTATTATTCTTCCCAGGCCCGGCTGTAGCCGCCGAGCCAAACCCGAGCACGTGTGTGTTTGTATGTTTTCACCGTAGCCGCCAAGCCAAACCCGAGCACGCGTGTGCTTGTATGTTTTCACTGTAGCCGCCAAGCCAAACCCGAGCACGCGTGTGCTTGTATGTTTTCACTGTAGCCGCCATACATATTTATACATAGTTACATATGTGCGGTTGGCACATAGTAAACGCTTAACAGGTGCCATAATTGTTATTAATTATTATTATTCCTCCCAGGCCTGGCTGTAGCCGCCAAGCCAAACCCGAGCACGTGTGTGCTTGTATGTTTGCACTGTAGCCGCCAAGCCAAACCCGAGCACGTGTGTGCTTGTATGTTTGCACTGTAGCCGCCAAGCCAAACCCGAGCACGCGTGTGCTTGTATGTTTTCACTGTAGCCACCATACATATTTATACATAGTTACATTTGTGCGGTTGGCACATAGTAAACGCTTAACAGGTGCCATAATTGTTATTAATTATTATTATTCCTCCCAGGCCCGACTGTAGCCGCCAAGCCAAACCCAAGCACGCATGTGCTTGTATGTTTTCACTATTGCCACCAAGCCAAACCCGAGCACGTGTGTGTTTGTATGTTTTCACTGTAGCCGCCAAGCCGAGCACGTGTGTTTGTATGTGTTCACTGTAGCCGCCAGGCCAAACCCGAGCACGTGTGTGTTTGTTTTCACTGTAGCCACCTAAGCCAAACCCGAGCATGTGTGTGCTTGTATGTTTTCACTGTAGCCGCCAAGCTGAGCACGTGTGTGTTTGTATGTTTTCACTGTAGCCGCCAAGCCAAACCTGAGCACGTGTGTGTTTGTCTGTTTTCACTGTAGCCGCCAAGCCAAACATGAGCACGCGTGTTTGTATGTTTTCACTGTAGCCGCCAAGCCGAGCGTGTGTGTGTTTGTATGTGTTCACTGTAGCCGCCAAGCCAACCCTGAGCATGCGTGTGCTTGTATGTTTTCACTGTAGCCACCAAGCCAAACCCGCGCCTGTGTGTGTTTGTCTGTTTTCACTGTAGCCACCAAGCCGAGCACGTGTGTGTTTGTCTGTTTTCACTGTAGCCGCCAAGCCAAACCCGAGCACGCGTGTGTTTGTCTGTTTTCACTGTAGCCGCCAAGCCAAACCTGAGCACGTGTGTGTTTGTCTGTTTTCACTGTAGCCGCCAAGCCAAACCCGAGCATGTGTGTGCTTGTCTGTTTTCACTGTAGCCGCCAAGCCGAGCACGTGTGTATTTGTATGTTTTCACTGTAGCCGCCAAGCCAAACCCGAGCACGTGTGTGTTTGTGTGTTTTCACTGTAGCCGCCAAGCCGAGCACACGTGTGCTTGTATGTTTTCACTGTAGCTGCGAAGCCGAGCATGCGTGTGTTTGTGTTTTCACTGTAGCTGCCAAGCCAAAGCTGAGCACATGTGTGTTTGTCTGTTTTCACTGTAGCCGCCAACCTGAGCACGTGTGTGTTTGTCTGTTTTCACTGTAGCCGCTAAGCCAAACCTGAGCACGTGTGTGTTTGTTTTCACTGTAGCCGCCAAGCAAAACCCCAGCACATGTGTGTTTGTTTTCACTGTAGCCACCAAGCCGAGCATGTGTGTGCTTGTATGTTTTCACCGTAGCCGCCAAGCCAAACATAAGCACGCGTGTTTGTATGTTTTCACTGTAGCCGCCAAGCCGAGCATGTGTGTGTTTTTCTGTTTTCACTGTAGCTGCCAAGCCAAACCTGAGCATGTGTGTGCTTGTATGTTCTCAATGTAGCCGCCAAGCCAAACCCGAGCATGTGTGTGCTTGTCTGTTTTCCCTGTAGCTGCCAAGCCGAGCACGCGTGTGTTTGTCTGTTTTCACTGTAGCCGCCAAGCCAAACCCGAGCACGCATGTGTTTATACGTTTTCACTGTAGCCGCCAAGCCGAGCATGTGTGTGTTTGTCTGTTTTCACTGTAGCCGCCAAGCCGAGCACGCGTGTGTTTGTCTGTTTTCACTGTAGCCGCCAAGCCAACCCGAGCACACATGTTTTTGTATGTTTTCACTGTAGCCTCCAAGCCAAACCCGAGCATGTGTGTGTTTGTCTGTTTTCACTGTAGCCGCCAAGCCAACCACGAGCACAAGTGTGTTTGTATGTTTTCACTGTAGCCGCCAAGCCGAGCACACGTGTGTGTGTCTGTTTTCACTGTAGCCGCCAACCCGAGCACGCGTGTTTGTCTGTTTTCACTGTAGCCGCCAAGCCGAGCGCGTGTGTGTTTGTGTTTTCACTGTAGCCGCCAAGCCAAACCTGAGCACACGTGTTTTTGTATGTTTTCACTGTAGCCGCCAAGTCAAACACGAGTACATGTGTTTGTATGTTTTCACTGTAGCCGCCAAGCCGAGCACGCGTGTGCTTGTATGTTTTCACTGTAGCCGCCAAGCCGAGCACGCGTGTGTTTGTCTGTTTTCACTGTAGCTGCCAAGCCAACCCCGAGCACGTGTGTGCTTGTATGTTTTCACTGTAGCCACCAAGCCAAACCTGAGCACACGTGTTTTTGTCTGTTTTCACTGTAGCTGCCAAGCCAAACCTGAGCACGCATGTGCTTGTCTGTTTTCACTGTAGCCTTCAAGCCAAACCCGAGCATGTGTGTGTTTGTCTGTTTTCACTGTAGCCGCCAAGCCAACCATGAGCACAAGTGTGTTTTTGTATGTTTTCACTGTAGCCGCCAAGCCGAGCACGCGTGTGCCTGCATGTTTTCACTGTAGCCGCCAACCCGAGCACGCGTGTGTGTGTCTGTTCTCACCGTAGCCGCCAAGCCAAAGCCGAGCACGCGTGTCCTTGTGTGTTTTCAGACGTGGGACCCGGAGCTGGAGCGGTCAGCGGCGGCGTGGGCGGCGGCGTGTCGCTGGGAGCACGGGCCCGCCGGCCTGTTGCCCTCCATCGGGCAGAACCTGGGCGCCCACTGGGGCAGGTAGGACGGGGTGTGTGTGTGTGTGTGTGTGTGTGGGTGTGGGTGGGTGTGTGGGGCCGGGAGGCGCTCAGCACAGTGTCCCCGGCGCAGGTACAGGCCGCTGACGTTCCACGTGCAGTCCTGGTACGACGAGGTGCGCCATTTCGCCTACCCTGACCCGCCCGACTGCGACCCCGACTGCCCTTTCCGCTGCTCGGGGCCCGTCTGCACACACTACACCCAGGTAATCCCGCCCGCCGCATTAACCAAATAGAATAAATATTCATTCAGTTGTATTTATTGAGCGCCTACTGTGGGCAGAGCGCTGGGCTGAGCGCTCGGGATGTCCAAGTCGGCCACGTCTAGAGACGGTCCCTACCCGACGGCGGGCCCGCGGTCTAGAAGGGGGAGACGGGCAACGAAACCAAACGTATTAACCAACTAGAATAAATATTCATTCAGTTGTACTTATTGAGCGCCTACGGTGGGCAGAGCACTGGGCTAAGCGCTTGGGAAGTCCAAGTTGGCAACATCTAGAGACGGTCCCTACCCAACAGCGGGCTCACAGTCTAGAAGGGGGAGACAGATGACAAAACCAAACATATTAACCAAATAAAATAAGTAGAATAAATATTCATTCAATTGTATTTATTGAGCACCTACTGTGGGCAGAGCACTGTACTAAGCGCTTGGGAAGTCCAAGTTGGCAACGTCTAGAGACGGTCCCTACCCGACAGCGGGCTCACAGTCTAGAAGGGGGAGGCGGAGAACGAAACAAAACCACCCCGGCCTCTCCTCTCCCATAGAGAAGCAGCGTGGCTCAGTGGAAAGAGCCCGGGCTTTGGAGTCAGAGGTCATGGGTTCGAATCCCGGCTCCGCCACATGTCTGCTGTGTGACCTTGGGCAAGTCACTTCACTTCTCTGAGCCTCAGTTGCTTCATCTGTAAAATGGGGATGAAGACTGTGAGCCCCCCGTGGGACAACCTGATCACCTTGTAACCTCCCCAGTGCTTAGAACAGTGCTTGGCACATAGTAAGCGCTTAACAAATGCCGCCATCATCATCATCCCACCCTCAATTCAAGTGCTCAGTACAGTGCTCTGCACACAGTAAGTGCTCAATAAATACGACTGAATGAATGAATCCTGGGCCTTCCAGAACCTCCCTGGGCCAGCTCCCAGCGTGGCTCAGCGGAAAGAGCCCGGGCTTGGGAGTCAGAGGCCATGGGTTCAAATCCCGGCTCCACCACCTGTCAGCTGGGTGACCTTGGGCAAGTCACTTCACTTCTCTGGGCCTCATCTGTAGAATGGGGATGAAGACTGTGAGCCCCACGGGGGACAACCTGATCACCTTGTCTCCTCCCCAGCGCTTAGAACAGGGCTTGGCACATAGTGCCAGCAGAAGCAGCGTGGCTCAGTGGAAAGAGCCCGGGCTCTGGAGTCAGAGGTCAGGGGTTCGAATTCCAGCTCCGCCACATGTCTGCTGTGTGACCTTGGGCCAGTCACTTCACTTCTCTGAGCCTCAGTTCCCTCATCTGGAAAATGGGGATTAAGACTGTGAGTCCCCTGTGGGACAACCTGATCACCTTGTAACTTCCCCAGCGCTTAGAACAGTGCTTTGAACATAGTAAGTGCTTAATAAGTGCCATCATTGATTAATTAATTAATTTCCAGAGGTCGTAGGGTCTGCAGCTGAGGAGGAGGAGGGCCATTATAATAACAATACCATTATTATTATTATTATTATTATTATTGTATTATTATTATTCCCTGGGCCTCAGTTCCCTCATCTGTAAAATGGAGATTAAGACTGTGAGCCCTCCGTGGGACAACCTGATCACCTTGTAACCTCCCCAGTGCTTAGAACAGTGCTTGGCACATAGTAAGTGCTTAATAAATGCCATTATTATTATTATTCTTATTATTATTTTTCTCTGAGCCTCAGTGACCTCATCTGGAAAATGGGGATGAAGACTGTGAGCCCCACGTGGGACAGCCTGATCAACTTTTTACCTCCATAGTGCTTAGAACAGTGCTTTGCACATAGTAATCGCTTAACAAATAAGCACAACAGTGCTTGGCACATAGTAATCGCTAAATGCCCTTACTATGAGCCAAGCACTGTTCTAAGCGCTGAGGAGGTTACAAGGTGATCAGGTTGTCCCACGGGGGTCTCACAGTCCTCATTCCCATTTTACAGATGAGGTCACTGAGGCCCAGAGAATAATAATAATAATAATGATGGCATTTATTAAGCGATTACTATGTGCAAAGCACTGTTCTAAGCACTGGGGAGGTTACAAGGTGATCAGGTTGTCCCATGGGGGGCTCACAGTCTTCATCCCCATTTTACAGATGAGGACACTGAGGCCCAGAGAATAATAATAAAAATAATAATAATAATAATAATAATAATAATAATAATGATGGTATTTATTAAGCACTTACTATGTGCAAAGCACTGTTCTAAGCACTGGGGAGTTTACAAGGTGAACAGGTTGTTCCACATGGGGCTCACAGTCTTAATCCCCATTTTCCAGATGAGGTAACTGAGGCTCAGAGAAGAATAATAATAATAATGATGGCATTTGTTAAGCGCTCACTATGTGCCAAGCACTGTTCTAAGCACTGGGGAGGTTACAAGGTGATCAGGTTGGCCCACGGGGCGCTCACTGTCTTCATCCCCATTTTCCAGATGAGGTACCAGAGGCACAGAGAATAATAATAATGATAATGATGATGGCATTTATTAAGCACTTACTATGTGCAAAGCACTGTTCTAAGCGCTGGGGAGGTTACAAGGCGATCAGGTTGTCCCCCATGGGGCTCGCAGTCTTCATCCCCATTTTCCAGATGAGGTAACCGAGGCCCAGAGAAGTGAAGTGACTTGCCCAGAGTCACCCAGCTGACAAGTGGCGGAGCCGGGACTCGAACCCACGACCTCTGACTCCAAAGCCCAGCCTCTTTCCACTGAGCCACGCTGCTCCTCTGTGTGTGTTGAGCACTTAGGTGCCAAGCACTGTAATAATAGTAAGCACTTAACAAATGCCATCATTATTATTATTATTATCATCCTTATCAATCAATCAATCGTATTTATTGAGCGCTTACTGTGAGCAGAGCACTGTACTGAGCGCTTGGGAAGTCCAAGTTGGCAACATCTAGAGACAGTCCCTACCCAACAGTGGGCTCACAGTCTAAAAGGACTTATCAGGCGACTCCCACGTGCCAGACGCTGTACTGAACGCCCGGGAGGGTACAGGAGTGGAGCGGGATGATGCTTCCTTTCGGCCCTGGGATTCCAATCAATCAATCGTATTTATTGAGCGCTTACTGTGTGCAGAGCGCTGTACTGAGCGCTTGGGAAGTCCAAGTCGGCAACATATAGAGACAGTCCCTACCCAACAGTGGGCTCACAGTCTGAAAGGACGTACCAGGTGACTCCCACGTGCGAAACGCTGTACTGAACGCCCGGGAGGGTACAGGAGTGGAGCGGGATGATGCTTCCTTTCGGCCCTGGGATTCCAATCAATCAATCGTATTTATTGAGCGCTTACTGTGTGCAGAGCGCTGTACTGAGCGCTTGGGAAGTCCAAGTCGGCAACATCTAGAGACAGTCCCTACCCAACAGTGGGCTCACAGTCTGAAAGGACTTATCAGGCGACTCCCACGTGCCAGACGCCGTACTGAACGCCCGGGAGGGTACAGGAGTGGAGCGGGATGATGCTTCTTTTCGGCCCTGGGATTCCAATCAATCAATCGTATTTATTGAGCGCTTACTGTGTGCAGAGCGCTGTACTGAGCGCTTGGGAAGTCCAAGTTGGCAACATCTAGAGACAGTCCCTACCCAACAGTGGGCTCACAGTCTGAAAGGACTTATCAGGCGACTCCCACGTGCCAGACGCTGTACTGAACGCCCGGGAGGGTACAGGAGTGGAGCCGGATGATGCTTCCTTTCGGCCCTGGCATTCCAATCAATCAATCGTATTTATTGAGCGCTTACTGTGTGCAGAGCGCTGTACTGAGCGCTTGGGAAGTCCAAGTCGGCAACATCTAGAGACAGTCCCTACCCAACAGTGGGCTCACAGTCTGAAAGGACTTATCAGGCGACTCCCACGTGCCAGACGCTGTACTGAACGCCCGGGAGGGTACAGGAGTGGAGCGGGATGACGCTTCCTTTCGGCCCTGAGATTCCAGTCTTCCAAGGCTCCGATCTCCCCCTTTTAGACTGCGAGCCCACTGTTGGGTAGGGACCGTCTCTCTATGTTGCCAATTTGGACTTCCCAAGCGCTTAGTCCAGTTCTCTGCACACAGTAAGCGCTCAATAAATCCGATTGATGATGATGATGATGATGACTGTCTCTGTATGTTGCCAACTTGGACTTCCCAAGCGCTTAGTCCAGTGCTCTGCACACAGGAAGCACTCAATAAATACGATTGATGATGATGATGATGATGATGACTGTCTCTGTATGTTGCCAACTTGGACTTCCCAAGCGCTTAGTCCAGTGCTCTGCCCACAGGAAGCGCTCAATCAATACGATTGATTGATTGATTGATTGATTGATTTTGACCGGCCTTTTTGTCCCTTCCCTTGCCCACCAGATGGTCTGGGCTACCAGTAGCCGCATAGGCTGTGCCGTGAACCTGTGCCACAACATGAACATCTGGGGACAAATCTGGCCCAAAGCCGTCTACTTGGTGTGCAATTACTCCCCCAAGTAAGTGCCGGGGCCCCGGGGGGCAAACCCCTCCGGAGGGGCTGGGGCAAGCGTGGCTTAGAGGCTTGGGAGTCATTCATCAATCAATCAATCAATCAATCGTATTTATTGAGCGCTTACTGTGTGCAGAGCACTGGACTACGCGCTTGGAAAGTCCAAGTTGGCAACATCTAGAGCCAGTCCCTACCCAACAGTGGGCTCACAGTCTGAAAGGGGGAGACGGAGAACAAAACCAAACACTAACAAAAGAAAATAAATAGAATAAATATGTACAGGTAAAATAAATAGAGTAATAAATCTGTACAAACATATATCCATATATACAGGTGCTGTGGGGAAGGGAAGGAGGTAAGATGGGGGGGATGGAGAGGGGGTCGAGGGGGAGAGGAAGGAAGGGGCTCAGTCTGGGAAGGCCTCCTGGAGGAGGCCTTCATCATTCATTCATTCACTCAATCCTATTTATTGAGCGCTTCCTGTGTGCAGAGCACTGGACTAAGCGCTTGGGAAGTCCAAGTCGGCCACATCTAGAGACGGTCCTACCCGACAGCGGGCTCACAGTCTAGACGGGGGAGACGGACACCGGAGCAAAACATATTCACTAAATAAAAGAAATAGAATAGTAAATACGTACAAGTAAAATAGAGGAATAAATAGTCATTCATTCATTCAGTCGTATTTATTGAGCGCTTCCTGTGTGCAGAGCACTGGACTAAGCGCTTGGGAAGTCCAAGTTGTTCACATCTAGAGCCGGCCCCAACCCGACAGCGGGCTCACAGTCTAGAAGGGGGAGGCGGACACCAAAACAAAACATATTCACAAAATAAAAGAAATAGAATAGTAAATACGTACAAGTAAAATAGAGTAATAAATATTCATTCATTCATTCAGTCGTATTTATTGAGCGCTTCCTGTGTGCAGAGCACTGGACTAAGCGCTTGGGAAGTCCAAGTCGGCCACATCTAGAGACGGCCCCTAACCGACAGCGGGCTCACAGTCTAGAAGGGGGAGGTGGCCACCAAAACAAAACATATTCACAAAATAAAAGAAATAGAATAGTAAATACGTACAAGTAAAATAGAGTAATTAATATTCAATCATTCATTCATTCAATCGTATTTACTGAGCGCTTACTGTGTGCAGAGCACTGGACTAAGCGTTTGGGAAGTACAAGTTGGCAACATTCATTCATTCAATCGTATTTATTGAATGCTTACTGTGTGCAGAGCACTGGACTAAGTGCTTGGGAAGTGCAAGTTGGCAACATTCATTCATTCAGTCGTATTTATTGAGCACTTCCTGTGCGCAGAGCACTGGACTAAGCGCTTGGGAAGTCCAAGTCGGCCACATCTAGAGACGGCCCCTACCCGACAGCGGGCTCACGGTCTAGAAGGGGGAGGCGGACACCGGAACAAAACATATTCACTAAATGAAAGAAATAGAATAGTAAATACGTACAAGTAAAATAGAGGAATAAATATTCATTCATTCATTCATTCAATAGTATTTATTGAGCGCTTCCTGTGTGCAGAGCACTGGACTAAGCGCTTGGGAAGTCCAAGTCGGCCACATCTAGAGACAGTCCCTAACCGACAGCGGGCTCACAGTCTAGAAGGGGGAGGCGGACACCAAAACAAAACATATTCACAAAATAAAAGAAATAGAATAGTAAATATGTACAAGTAAAATAGAGGAATAAATATTCATTCATTCATTCAGTCGTATTTATTGAGCGCTTCCTGTGTGCAGAGCACTGGACTAAGCGCTTGGGAAGTCCAAGTCGGCCACATCTAGAGACGGTCCCTACCCAACAGCAGGCTCACAGTCTAGAAGGGGGAGATGGGCAACAGAACACAACATATTAACAAAATAAAAGAAATGGAATAGTAAATACCTACAAGTAAAATAATCAATCGTATTTATTGAGCGCTTACTGTGTGCAGAGGACTGTACTAAGCGCTTGGGAAGTACAAGTCGGCAACATCTAGAGACAGTCCCTACCCAACAGCGGGCTCACAGTCTAGAAGGGGGAGACGGACGACAAAACTAAGCATGTTCACAAAATAAAAGACGATTGAATGAATGGATGAAAATATCATCCTCATCGTTATTATTATTACAACCTGATCACCTTGTAACCTCCCCAGCGCTTAGAACAGTGCTTTGCACATAGTAAGCGCTTAATAAATGCCATTATTATTATTATTATTATTATTAGTCAGAGGTCACGGGTTCAAATCCCGTCTCCGCTGCTTGTCAGCTGGGTGACTTTGGGCGAGTCGCTTCTCTGTGCCTCAGTTCCCTCATCTGTAAAATGGGATTAAGATTGTGAGCCCCACGTGGGCCAACCATGTATCCTCCTCAGCGCTTAGAACAGTGCTTTGCTCATAGTAAGCGCTTAACAAATACCAAATTTATTATTATTATCTTAACTCCGAAGCGAGCCCGATCGCCATCTCCCAGGGGCGTGAAAGCAGTGAAAATGAGGTCAGGCAATCGTATATAGAGAGCGATTACTGTGTGCAGAGCGCTGTACTGAGCGCTAGGATAGGGTTCGTTCAGTCATTCGACTGTATTTCATTTGTTCTTTCTGTTGTACTGATTGAGCACTTACCGTGGGCAGAGGACTGGACTAAGCGCTTGGGAGAGGACAATACAACAGTCAAGGGTCACATTCCCTGCCCACAGTGAGCTGACCGTCCAAAGGGGGAGATATTAATTCTGTTGTATTTATTGAGCACTTACCGTGGGCAGAGGACTGGACTAAGCGCTTGGGAGAGGACCATACAACAGTCAAGAGTCACATTCCCTGCCCACAGCGAGCTGACTGTCTAGAGGGGGAGAGAGATATTAATTCTGTTGTATTTATTGAGCACTTACTGTGGGCGGAGGACTGGACTGAGCGCTTGGGAGAGGACAATACAACAGTCAAGAGTCACATTCCCTGCCCAGGGTGAGCTGACTGTCTAGAGGGGGAGATATTAATTCTGTTGTATTTATTGAGCACTTACTGTGGACGGAGGACTGGACTAAGCGCTTGGGAGAGGACAATACAACAGTCAAGAGTCACATTCCCTGCCCAGGGTGAGCTGACTGTCTAGAGGGAGAGAGAGATATTAATTCTGTTGTATTTATTGAGCACTTACCGTGGGCGGAGGACTGGACTAAGCGCTTGGGAGAGGACAATACAACAGTCAAGAGTCACATTCCCTGCCCACGGCGAGCTGACAGTCTAGAGGGAGAGAGAGATATTAATTCTGTTGTATTTATTGAGCACTTACCGTGGGCAGAGGACTGGACTAAGCGCTTGGGAGAGGACAACAGTCAAGAATCACATTCCCTGCCCACGGTGAGCTGACTATCTAGTGGGGGAGAGAGATATTAATTCTGTTGTATTTATTGAGCACTTACTGTGGGCAGAGGACTGGACTAAGTGCTTGGGAGAGGACAATACAACAGTCAAGAGTCACATTTCCTGCCCACGGCGAGCTGACCGTCTAGAGGGGGAGATATTAATTCTGTTGTATTTATTGAGCACTTACTGTGGGCGGAGGACTGGACTAAGCGCTTGGGAGAGGACAATACAACAGTCAAGAGTCACATTCCCTGCCCACGGCGAGCTGACAGTCTAGAGGGAGAGAGAGATATTAATTCTGTTGTATTTATTGAGCACTTACCGTGGGCAGAGGACTGGACTAAGCGCTTGGGAGAGGACAATACAACAGTCAAGAGTCACATTCCCTTCCCACGGCGAGCTGACCGTCTAGAGGGGGAGATATTAATTCTGTTGTATCTATTGAGCACTTACCGTGGGCAGAGGACTGGACTAAGCGCTTGGGAGAGGACAATACAACAGTCAGGAGTCACATTTCCTGCCCAGGGCGAGCTGACCGTCTAGAAGGGGAGAGAGATATTAATTCTGTTGTATTTATTGAGCACTTACCATGGGCAGAGGACTGGACTAAGCGCTTGGGAGAGGACAACAGTCAAGAGTCACATTCCCTGCCCACGGCGAGCTGACCGTCTAGAGGGGGAGATATTAATTCTGTTGTATTTATTGAGCACTTACTGTAGGCAGAGGACTGGACTAAGCGCTTGAGAGAGGACAATACAACAGTCAAGAGTCACATTCCCTGCCCACAGCGAGCTGACAGTCTAGAGGGAGAGAGAGATATTAATTCTGTTGTATTTATTGAGCACTTACTGTGGGCGGAGGACTGGACTAAGCGCTTGGGAGAGGACAATACAACAGTCAAGAGTCACATTCCCTGCCCACAGCGAGCTGACCGTCTAGAGGGGGAGAGGGATATTAATTCCGTTGTATTTATTGAGCACTTTCTGTGCTCAATATAATAATAATAATAATAATAATAATAATAATATAAAATATAATAATATTATTAATCAATCAATCAATCAGTCGTATTTATTGAGCGCTTACTGTGTGCAGAGCACCATACTAAGCGTTTGGGAAGTCCAAGTTGGCACCATATAGAGACAGTCCCTGCCCAACAGTGGGCTCACAGTCTAAAAGGGGGAGACAGAGCACCAAACCAAACATACTAACAAAATAAAATAAATAGAATCGATACCAACCAATCAATCAATCAATCAATCAATCGTATTTATTGAGCGCTTACTGTGTGCAGAGCACCGTACTAAGCGCTTGGGAAGTCCAAGTTGGCAACATATAGAGACAGTCCCTACCCAACAGTGGGCTCACAGTCTAAAAGGGGGAGACAGAGAACAACACCAAACATACTAACAAAATAAAAGAAATAGAATAGATATCAATCAATCAATCGTATTTATTGAGCGCCTACTGTGTGCAGAGCACCGTACTAAGCGCTTGGGAAGTCCAAGTTGGCAACATATAGAGACAGTCCCTACCCAACAGTGGGCTCCCAGTCTAAAAGGGGGAGACAGAGAACAAAACCGAACATACTAACAAAATAAAATAAATAGGACAGATAGGTACAAGTAAAATAAATACCCTTATTGCGTGCATAAATCCCTTCCCCACAGCACCTGTATATATGTATATATGTTTGTACATATTTATTACTCTATTTATTTATTTATTTTACTTGTACCTTCCTATTCTATTTATTTTATTCTATTAGTATGTTTGGTTTTGTTCTCGGTCTCCCCCTTCTATCAATCTAGACTGTGAGCCCACTGTTGGGTAGGGCCTGTCTCTATATAATAATAATAATAATAATGACATTTATTAAGTGCTTACTATGTGCAAAGCACTGTTCTAAGCGCTGGGTGGGGGGCTTATACGTTGCCAGCTTGTACTTCCCAAGCGCTTAGTCCAGTGCTCTGCCCACAGTAAGCGCTCAATAAACACGATTGATTGATTGATTGATAAATGAGTAATAAATATGTACAAACATCATCATCATCATCAATCGTATTTATTGAGCGCTTACTGTGGGCAGAGCACTGGACTAAGCGCTTGGGAAGTACAAATTGGCAACATCTAGAGACAGTCCTACCCAACAGTGGGCTCACAGTCTAAAAGGACAAACATATGTCCTAAGCGCTGAAAGAAACCGACTCTGGGGGGATGCGAACCCGCAACCGATGAATGGCTCTCTCGTCACTCGAGGTCCAATCATCATCATCATCATCATCATCAATCGTATTTATTGAGCGCTTACTGCGTGCAGAGCACTGTACTAAGCGCTTGGGAAGTCCAAGTTGGCGACATATAGAGACGGCCCCTACCCGACAGTGGGCTCACGGTTCTTATTATGTGCCAGGCACTGTACGAAGCGCTGGGATGGAGACAACAAATCAATCAATCGTATTTATTGAGCGCTCACTGTGTGCAGAGCACTGGACTGAGTGCTTGGGAAGTCCAAGTTGGCGCCATATAGAGACGGTCCCTACCCGACAGTGGGCTCACACGTGCCACAGAGCCACCTGCCCGGTGCCCGGGGGGTCCTGGGGGTCGGGGAAGGGGCGATTTTGGGGGTGGCGAAGGGGAGGGTCTCAATGGAGGCCGTTTTCTCTCGCAGGGGCAACTGGTGGGGGCACGTGCCCTACAAATCCGGACCACCTTGCTCCGCTTGCCCGCCCAGCTTCGGCGGGAGCTGCAGAGACAACCTGTGCTACCGAGGTAGGTGGGCACCGGGCCGCGGCCCAGCCCGTGCCACCCTGCCCCGTGCCCGGGGCATCCCCAGCGTGGCCCAGTGGAAAGAGCCCGGGCTTTGGAGTCAGAGGTCACTCATTCAATTCACTCAATCGTATTTATTGAGCGCTTACTGTGGGCAGAGCGCTGGACTGAGCCAATTTTTTTTTTATAATGGCATTTATTAAGCGCTTACTATGTGCCAAGCCCTGTTCTAAGCGCCGGGGAGGTTACAAGGTGATCAGGTTGTCCCACCGGGGGCTCTCAGTCTTCATCCCCATTTTACAGATGAGGGAACTGAGGCCCGGAGAAGTCAAGTGACTTGCCCAAAGTCACACAGCTGACAACTGGGGAGCCGGGATTTGAACCCCTAACCTCTGACTCCAAAACCCAGGCTCTTTCCACTGAGCCACGCTGCTTCCCCGAGTTGGCAACATAGACGGTCCCTCTCACAGGGCTCACAGGGTTCTGGGTGTAGCAGCGTGGCTCGGTGGAAAGAGTGGCTTTGGAGTCAGAGGTCTTGGGTTCAAATCCCCGGCTCGGCCTGTTCATTCGTTCAGTCGTATTTATTGAGCGCTTACTGTGGGCAGAGCGCTGGACTGGGCGTGTGGGAAGGCCAAGTTGGCAACGTAGAGAGACGGTCCCTACCCAGAAGCGGGCTCACAGGGTTCTGGGTGTAGCAGCGTGGCTCGGTGGAAAGAGTGGCTTTGGAGTCAGAGGTCTTGGGTTCAAATCCCCGGCTCGGCCTGTTCATTTGTTCAGTCGTATTTATTGAGCGCTTACTGTGGGCAGAGCGCTGGACTGGGCGCGTGGGAAGGCCAAGTTGGCAACATAGAGAGACGGTCCCTACCCAAAAGCGGGCTCACAGTCTAGAAGGCTCTTTTTTCCGAGCCAGACTCTCGACGCATTTGAGCAGAACCTGGGATAATAGTAATGATGGCATTTATTAATAATAATAATAATGATAGCATTTAATAATAATAATAATAATGATAACATATAATAATAATAATAATAATAATAATAGTAATAATGATGGCATTCATTAAGCGCTTACTATGTGCAAAGCACTGTTCTAAGCCCTGGGGAGTTTACAAAGTGATCCAGTTGTCCCACATGGGGCTCACAGTCTTCATCCCCATTTTCCAGATGAGGGACCTGAGGCACAGAGAAGTGAATTGGCTTGCCCAAGGTCACCCAGCTGACAGCTGGCAGCGATGTGATTGGAACCCATGACCTCTGACTCCAAAGCCCGGGCTCTTTCCGCTGAGCCACGAAGCACTTACTGGGTGCAAAGCGCTGTTCTAAGCGCTGGAAGCCCTTACTATGTGCAAAGCACTGTTCTAAGCACTGCCGGGATCGGTGTTTCCCCATTTGGGCAAGTCACTTCACTTCTCTGTGCCTCAGTGACCTCATCTGTAAAGTGGGGATGAAGACTGTGAGCCCCCTTTGGGACAACCTGATCACCTTGTAACCTCCCCAGCGCTCAGAGCAGTGCTTTGCACACAGTAAGCACTTAATACATGCCATTATTATTATTATTTTTATGGGTTCAAATCCTGGCTCCACCAACTGTCAGCTGTGTGACTTTGGGCAACTCACTTGACTTCTCTGGGCCTCAAGTTCCCTCATCTGGAAAATGGGGATTAAGACTATGAGCCCCCCGTGGGACAAACTGATCACCTTGTAACCTCCCCAGCGCTTAGAACAGTGCTTTGCACACAGTAAGCGCTTAATAAATGCTATTATTATTATTATTATTATTATGGGTTCAAATCCCGGCTCCACCAACTGTCAGCTGTGTGACTCTGGGCAACTCACTTGACTTCTCTGGGCCTCAAGTTCCCTCATCTGTAAAATGGGGATTAAAGATTGTGAGCCCCCTGTGGGACAACCTGATCACCTTGTAACCTCCCCAGCGCTTAGAACAGTGCTTGGCACACAGTAAGTGCTTAATAAATGCTATTATTATTATTATTATTATTATTATTATTATTATTATTATGGGTTCAAATCCCGGCTCCGCCAACTGTCAGCTGTGTGACTTTGGGCAAGTCACTTCACTTCTCTGGGCCTCAAGTTCCCTCATCTGTAAAATGGGGATTAAGATTATGAGCCCCCCCATGGGACAACCTGATCACCTTGGGACCTCCCCAACGCTTAGAGCAGTGCTTTGCACACAGTAAGCACTTACTAAATGCCATTATTATTATTATTATTATTATTATTATTATTATTATTATTATTATTATTATTATTATTATTATTATTATTATTATGGGTTCAAATCGTGGCTCTGCCAACTGTCACCTGTGTGACTTTGGGCAACTCACTTCACTTCTCCGGGCCTCAGTTCCCTCATCTGTAAAATGGGGATGAAGACTGTGAGCCCCCCCGTGGTACAACCCGATCACCTTGGAACCTCCCCAGCGCTTAGAACAGTGCTTTGCACATAGTAAGCGCTTAATAAATGCCATTATTATTATTATTATTATGGGTTCAAATCGTGGCTCCGCCAACTGTCATCTGTGTGACTTTGGGCAACTCACGTCACTTCTCCGGGCCTCAATTACCTCACCTGTAAAATGGGGATGAAGATTGTGAGCCCCCCCGTGGGACAACCTGATCACCTTGGAACCTCCCCAGCGCTTAGAACAGTGCTTTGCACATAGTAAGCACTTAATAAATGCCATTATTATTATTATTATTATGGGTTCAAATCGTGGCTCTGCCAACTGTCACCTGTGTGACTTTGGGCAACTCACTTCACTTCTCCGGGCCTCAGTTGCCTCATCTGTAAAATGGGGATGAAGACTGTGAGCCCCCCCGTGGGACAACCTGATCACCTTGGAACCTCCCCAACGCTTAGAACAGTGCTTTGCACATAGTAAGTGCTTAATAAATGCCATCATTATTATTATTGTTATTATGGGTTCAAATCGTGGCTCTGCCAACTGTCAGCTGTGTGACTTTGGGCAACTCACGTCACTTCTCCGGGCCTCAGTTGCCTCATCTGTAAAATGGGGATGAAGACTGTGAGCCCCCCCGTGGGACAACCTGATCACCTTGGAACCTCCCCAACGCTTAGAACAGTGCTTTGCACATAGTAAGCGCTTAATAAATGCCATTATTATTATTATTATGGGTTCAAATCGTGGCTCCGCCAACTGTCATCTGTGTGACTTTGGGCAACTCACGTCACTTCTCCGGGCCTCAATTGCCTCACCTGTAAAATGGGGATGAGGACTGTGAGCCCCCCCGTGGGACAACCTGATCACCTTGGAACCTCCCCAGCGCTTAGAACAGTGCTTGGCACGTAGTAAGCGCTTAATAAATGCCATCATTATTATTATTGTTATTATGGGTTCAAATCGTGGCTCTGCCAACTGTCAGCTGTGTGACTTTGGGCAATTCACGTCGCTTCTCCGGGCCTCAGTTACCTCACCTATAAAATGGGGATGAAGACTGTGAGCCCCCCGTGGGACAACCCGATCACCTTGGAACCTCCCCAGCGCTTAGAACAGTGCTTTGCACATAGTAAGCGCTTAATAAATGCCATTATTATTATTATTATGGGTTCAAATCGTGGCTCCGCCAACTGTCATCTGTGTGACTTTGGGCAACTCACGTCACTTCTCCGGGCCTCAATTGCCTCACCTGTAAAATGGGGATGAGGACTGTGAGCCCCCCCGTGGGACAACCCGATCACCTTGGAACCTCCCCAGCGCTTAGAACAGTGCTTGGCACGTAGTAAGCGCTTAATAAATGCCATCATCATTATTATTTGGGGGTTTGGATGGGCAGGAGGTGACCCTCCCCGGGCCGGCGGGCTTTTGGGGGGACCCTGATGGGTGAGGTTGCCCTTTTTGCCCCCCCAGAAGGGCCACAGCCGGGGCCCGCTCTCCGGGAGCCAGAAGAGGAAACCAACGAGATCGAGAGGCCCCAAAGCCCGAGGACCACCTGGCGGGACCGCCCCGGCTCTCAATTGGACGCCCCCGGCGGGAACGACGTCGTGAGCACCCAGCAGATGTGTGAGCCTCCTTCTGTGCCCACCCCCGGTGCCCGTCCACCCCCCGGCAGACGTGGCTTACATACCCAAGTCCGCCCGTGCTATGTAGTGAGCGCTTACTGCGTGCGGAGCGCTCTCCTAAAGGTCATGGGTTCAAATCCCGGCTTAACAAATACCATTATTATTATTATTATTATTATTCCCAGAGCTTACGGGGAGTGGTTTGGTGGGGGGCATTCTGAGACGTGACCGGGTGTTTGATGGAGAAGCAGCGTGGCTCGATGCAAAGAGCGCGGGCTTGGGAGTCAGAGGTCGTGGGTTCGAATCCCCGCCCAGCCGCTTGTCAGCTGGGTGACCTCGGGCAAGCCACTTAGCTTCTCTGGGCCTCAGTCACCTCATCTGTAAAATGGGGGTTAAAAGACTGCGAGCCCCCCTTGGGACAACCTGATCACCTTGTATCCTCCCCAGCGCGTAGAACGGTGCTTTGCACATAGTAAGCGCTTAACAAATACCATTATCATTATTATTATTATTATTATTATTATTATTATTCCCAGAGCTTACGGGGAGTGGTTTGGTGGGGGGCATTCTGAGACGTGACCGGGTGTTTGATGGAGAAGCAGCGTGGCTCAATGCAAAGAGCGCGGGCTTGGGAGTCAGAGGTCGTGGGTTCGAATCCCCGCTCAGCCACTTGTCAGCTGGGTGACCTCGGGCAAGCCACTTAGCTTCTCTGGGCCTCAGTCACCTCATCTGTAAAATGGGGATTAAAAGACTGCGAGCCCCCCGTGGGACAACCTGATCACCTTGGATCCTCCCCAGCGCTTAGAACGGTGCTTTGCACATAGTAAGCGCTTAACAAATACCATTATTATTATTATTATTATTATTGTTATTATTATTATTATTATTCCCAGAGCTTACGGGGAGTGGTTTGGTGGGGGGCATTCTGAGACGTGACTGGGTGTTTTATGGAGAAGCAGCGTGGCTCAATACAAAGAGCGCAGGCTTGGGAGTCAGAGGTCGTGGGTTCGAATCCCCGCCCAGCCACTTGTCAGCTGGGTGACCTCGGGCAAGCCACTTAACTTCTCTGGGCCTCAGTGACCTCGTCTGTAAAATGAGGATTAAAAGACTGCGAGCCCCCCGTGGGACAACCTGATCACCTTGTATCCTCCCCAGCGCGTCGAAAGGTGCTTTGCACGTAGTAAGCGCTTAACAAATACTATTATTATTATTATTATTATTATTATTATTATTATTATTATTATTATTATTCCCAGAGCTTACGGGGAGTGGTTTGGTGGGGGGCATTCTGAGACGTGACCGGGTGTTTTATGGAGAAGCAGCGTGGCTCAATACAAAGAGCGCGGGCTTGGGAGTCAGAGGTCGTGGATTCGAATCCCCGCTCAGCCACTTGTCAGCTGGGTGACTTCGGGCAAGCCACTTAGCTTCTCTGGGCCTCAGTTCCCTCATCTGTAAAATCATCATCAGTCGTATTTACTGAGCGCTTACTGTGTGCAGAGCACTGTACTAGGCGCTTGGGAAGTCCCAGTTGGCAACATATAGAGACGGTCCCTACCCAACAGTGGGCTCCCAGTCTAAAATCTACAGTGGGGATTAAAAGACCGCGAGCCCCCCGTGGGCCAACCTGATCACCTTGGATCCTCCCCAGCGCTTAGAACGGTGCTTTGCACATAGTAAGCACTTAGTAAGTACCATTATTATTATTAGTATTATCAATCACTGGTATTTATTAAGCGCTTACCATGGGCCGAGCACTCAAATCCCCCGGCCGCCTCTGACCTCACGTCGTCGCTCTCCTCCTATGCCAACCGGGCCCGCACTCTCCGCCCCTCTGATGCCAACCTTCTCACCGGGCCTCCGTCTCGTCCGTCTCGCCACCAACCCCTCGCCCACGTCCCGCCTCTGAACTGGACGCCCTCCCTCCTCAAATCCCGCAGACCAGCGGTCTCTCCCCCGCTTCAAAGCCCTATGGAAGGCCCGTCTCCTCCAGGAGGCCTTTCTAGACTGTGAGCCCACTGTCGGGTAGGGACCGTCTCTATATGTTGCCAACTTGTACTTCCCAAGCGCTTAGTACAGTGCTCTGCACACAGTAAGCGCTCAATAAATACGATCGATGATGATGATGATGATGATTTACTTCCACGTCTAGCATCCCGTCTAGACCGCAAGCTCCTTGTGGGCAGGGAGCGTGTCTACCCTCTCGCGCTGTCCCAAGCGCTCAGCACAGCGCCGGGCACGCAGTAAGCGCTCGATCAGTACCATTTGTCGATCGCAGCTCCCCGAAGGGAGTTTTGGGGAGCAGACAGTTGAGTTTGTAGAGATGATTCATTCATCCATTCGTTCAGTCGTATTTGTTGAGCGCTTACTGTGCGCAGAGCGCTGTACTAAGCGCTTGGGAAGTACAAGTTGGCAACATTGCAGAGCAGTGTACTAAGCTCTTGGGAAGTACCAGTTGGCAACATATAGAGATGGTCCCTACGAGGAGCTTACAGTCTAGTTCATTCATTCATTCATTCATTCATTCAATGGTATTTATTGAGCGTTTACTGTGTGCAGAGCACTGTACTAAGCGCTTGGGAAGTACAAGTTGGCAACATATAGAGACGGTCCCTTCGAGGAGCTTACAGTCTAGTTCATTCATTCATTCATTCATTCATTCAATGGTATTTATTGAGCGTTTACTGTGTGCAGAGCACTGTACTAAGCGCTTGGGAAGTACAAGGTGGCAACATATAGAGACGGTCCCTTCGAGGAGCTTACAGTCTACGGTGTTTGTTAAGCAGCGTGGCTCAGTGGAAAGAACCCGGACTTTGGAGTCCGAGGTCATGGGTTCGAATCCCGGCCCCGCCACTTGGCAGCTGTGTGACTGTAGGCAAGTCACTTCACTTCTCTGGGCCTCAGTGACCTCATCTGGAAAATGGGGATTAAGACTGTGAGCCCCCCATGGGACAACCTGATCACCTTGTATCTAGCCCAGCGCTTAGAACAGTGCTTGGCATGTAGTAAGCGCTTAATAAATGCCGTTATTATTATTACTATGTGCGAAGCGCTTCCGATCCCCCTTTCCCTCAGGAGGGAATGGAGGCCCAGAGAGGGAAATAATAATAATAATAGTAATAATAATAATAATAATAAAATAATAATAATCTTCTAGACTGTGAGCCCACTCTTGGGTAGGGACTGTCTCTATATGTTGCCAACTTGTACTTCCCAAGCGCTTAGTACAATGCTCTGCACACAGTAAGCGCTCAATAAATATGATTGATTGATTGATGGCATTTATTAAGTGCTTACTATGTGCAAAGCACTGTTCTGAGTGCTGAGTTCTGTTGCCAACTTGTACTTCCCAAGCGCTTAGTACGGTGCTCTGCACACAGTAAGCGCTCAATAAATACGATTGATTGATTGATGGCATTTATTAAGAACTTACTATGTGCAAAGCACTGTTCTGATTGCTGAGTTCTGTTGCCAGCTTGTACTTCCCAAGCGCTTAGTACGGTGCTCTGCACACAGTAAGCGCTCAATAAATACGATTGATTGATTGATTGAACAGTGCTTTGCACATAGTAAGCGCTTATCAAATGCCATCATTATTATTATTACAAGGTGAGCAGGTTGCCCCACGTGGGGCTCCCAGTCCTCATCCCCGTTTTCCAGATGAGGGAACTGAGGCCCAGAGAAGTGAAGCGACTTGTCCAAAGTCACCCAGCTGACGGGTGGCGGAGCCGGGATTTGAACCCGTGACCTCGGACTCCAAAGCCCGGGCTCTTTTCCACCGAGCCACGCGACGGGTCCAGGGTGGCTGGGTGGGTGGGGGGCTCAGGCCGTGAGCCCTGGATCAATCAATCAATCAGTCAATCGTATTTATTGAGCGCTTACTGTGTGCAGAGCACTGTACTAAGCGCTTGGGAAGTACGAGTTGGACGTGTCCGGTGGGAAGGGGAGGTGGGCACGGGGTCAGCCTGGCTTCCTTTTCAGCCCAGATCGTGACGTGCGAAGTCAGGCTGCGGGACCGCTGCAAGGGGACAACCTGTAACAGGTGGGTGGCCCGCTCCAACCCCCCGGGGTAGCCACCGGGCCGGTGGAGGGGATGTGATGGACGCCTGGCGGGGCCCGGGTGAGGAGCTGCCCCCTTCCTCTAGCCCAAATCCCATCAGTCCATCCATCACTTGTATTTATTGAGCGCTTTCTTGGGAAGAACCCTGCTCTGAGCGCTTGGGAGAGGTCGACTTGTACTTCCCAAGCGCTTAGTACAGTGCTCTGCACACAGTAAGTGCTCAATAAATATTGAATGAATGAATGAACCTGTAACAGGTAGGTGGCCCACTCCAACCCCCCGGGGTAGCCACCGGGCCGGTGGAGGGGATGTGATGGACGTCTGGCGGGGCCCGGGTGAGGAGCTGCCCCCTTCCTCTAGCCCAAATCCCATCAGTCCATCCATCACTTGTATTTATTGAGCGCTTTCTTGGGAAGAACCCTGCTCTGAGCGCTTGGGAGAGGTCAACTTGTACTTCCCAAGCGCTTAGTACAGTGCCCTGTACACAGTAAGTGCTCAATAAATATGGATGAATGAATGAACCTGTAGCAGGTGGGTGGCCCGCTCCAACCCTCCGGGGTAGCCACCGGGCCAGTGGAGGGGATGTGATGGACGCCTGGCGGGGCCGGGGGGAGGAGCTGCCCTCTTCCTCTAGCCCAAATCCCATCAGTCCATCCATCACTTGTATTTATTAAGCGTTTTCTGTGGGCAGAGCCTTGCTCTGAGCGCTTGGGAGAGGTCAGCTTGTACTTTCCAAGCGCTTAGTACAGTGCTCTGCACACAGTAAGTGCTCAATAAATATGAATGAATGAACCTGTAACAGGTGGGTGGCCCGCTCCAACCCCCCGGGGTAGCCACCGGGCCAGTGAAGGGGATGTGATGGACATCTGGTGGGGCCCGGGTGAGGAGCTGCCCCCTTCCTCTAGCCCAAATCCCATCAGTCCATCCATCACTTGTATTTATTGAGCGCTTTCTGTGGGCAGAGCCCTGCTCTGAGTGCTTGGGAGAGGTCAACTTGTACTTCCCAAGCGCTTAGTACAGTGCCCTGCACACAGTAAGTGCTCAATAAATATGAATGAATGAACCTGTAGCAGGTGGGTGGCCCGCTCCAACCCCCCGGGGTAGCCACCGGGCCAGTGAAGGGGATGTGATGGACGTCTGGCGGGGCCGGGGGGAGAAGCTGCCCTCTTCATTCATTCATTCAATTGTATTTATTGAGCACTTACTGTGTGCAGAGCACTGTACTAAGCGCTTGGGAAGTACAAGTTGTCAACACATAGAGATGGCCCCTACCCAACACCCTCTTCCTCTAGCCCAAATCCCGTCAGTCCACCCATCACTTGTATTTACTGAGCGCTTTCTGTGGGCAGAGCCCTGCTCTGAGTGCTTGGGAGAGGTCAGCTTGTACTTCCCAAGCGCTTAGTACAGTGCCCTGTACACAGTAAGTGCTCAATAAATATGAATGAATGAACCTGTAACAGGTGGGTGGCCCGCTCCAACCCCCCGGGGTAGCCACCGGGCCAGTGGAGGGGATGTGATGGACGCCTGGCGGGGCCGCGGGGAGGAGCTGCCCTCTTCCTCTAGCCCAAATCCCATCAGTCCATCCATCACTTGTATTTATTGAGTGCTTTCTGTGGGCAGAGCCCTGCTCTGAGCGCTTGGGAGAGGTCAACTTGTACTTCCCAAGCGCTTAATACAGTGCTCTGCATACAGTAAGCGCTCAATAAATATGATTGAATGAATGAACGAACCTGTCAGTCCATCCATCACTTGTATTTATTGAGCACTTTCTGTGGGCAGAGCCCTGCTCCGAGCACTTGGGAGAGGTCAGCTTGTACTTCCCAAGCGCTTAGTCCAGTGCTCTGCACACAGTAAGCGCTCAATAAATACGATTGAATGAATGAAGGAGCGGCAACGTAAAAATAGAACGATATCCGCTTTTGACCCCCGTCTCCGCGGTGTGTTTTGTCGTCCGTCTCCCCCTTCTAGCCTGTGAGCCCACTGTCAGGTAGGGACCGTCTCTATACGACTTGGACTTCCCAAGCGCTCAGTCCAGTGCTCTGCCCGCAGTGAGCGCTCAATAAATACGACCGAAGGAATAAATCCGTATTTACTGAGCAGTACGCTCAGTTGGGAGAGTACAGTAGAACAGAATTGGTAGACCCAAGGGACCTGGGGCGGTCAGTCGGTCCCGTCGGTGGTGTTCACTGTGTGCAGAGCACTGTACTGAGCGCTTGGGAGAGTCGAGATGACAATATAACAGCCTTCCTCCCTTGGGTTGTGCAGGTATGAATGTCCGGCCGGTTGTTTGGACAGCAAAGCCCGGGTTATCGGCAGTGTACACTACGACATGGTAAGTCCTTGGCTGAGCACCCCCTTTTCCTCTCCTCTGTGTCGCCCCAACTTCATCCCCCCCCCTCCTCAGCCCCATTCATTCATCCAGTCCTATTTATTGAGCGCTTACTATGTGCCGAGCACTGTAAGCCCTTGGGAAGTACAATTCAGCAACAAACACAGCCCCACCCCGCTTACGTCCATACTGGTCATTTATTTATTTCTATTCATGTCCGTCTTCCCCCCAACTAATAATAATAATAATAGTATTTGTTAAGCGCTTACTACCAACTAATAATAATAATGGTATTTGTTAAGCGCTTACTATGTGCCAAGCACCCTGGGGAGGTTAAAAGGTAATCAGGTTGTCCCATGGGGGGCTCACAGTTTTGTACATATCTATTCTATTTATTTTATTTTGCTAGTATGTTTGGTTTTGTTCTCTGTCTCCCCCTTTTAGACTGTGAGCCCACTGTTGGGTAGGGGCCGTCTCTATATGTTGCCAATTTGGACTTCCCAAGCGCTCAGTACAGTGCTCTGCACATAGTAAGCGCTCAATAAATACGATTGATGATGATGATGATGATGATGACTCGACTAGAAGTCTAGACTAGAAGATTGTTGTGGGCAGGGAATGTGTCTGTTTATCGTTCTCTCGGACTCTCCCAGGCGCTCAGTACAGTGCTCTGCACGCCGTAAGCGCTCAATAAATAAGGATCGAATAATGGAGTGAAGTAATTCCCCACTGGCTTGTCCATGCTTTCGGGAGAAATTGAGAATTCCTTTCTTAAGGGAAAGTGACAGGGCTGCCCCTGGAAGCCTGGGGTTGGTGGGGAACTTGTACTTCCCAAGCGCTTAGTACAGTGCTCTGCACACTGTAAGCGCTCAATAAATACGATTGATGGTGATGATGATGATGTACTAAGCGACGGGGTGACTACAATATGAGAATCAACAGACATATTTCCTGTCCACAACGAGCTTACAGTCTAGAGCACGAGATGGATGTTAATAGATATCAATAAATAGTAATAATTAAAGTATCTAAGTGCTTACTATGTGCTTTCATTCATTCATTCAATCGTATTTATTGAGCACTTACCGTGTGCAGAGCACTGGACTAAGCGCTTGGGAAGTCCAAGTTGGCAACGGAAGCTTTGTGAGAAGCAGCGTGGCTTAGCAGGAAGAGCCGGGGTTTGGGAGTCAGGGGTGGTGGGTTCTAATCCCGCTCCGCCACTCGTCTGCTGTGTGACCTTGGACGAGTCACTTCTTCTAGACCGTGAGCTCACTGTTGGGTAGGGACCGTCTCTGTGTGTTGTTTGGAGTCGGAGGTCGTGGGTTCGAATCCCGGCTCCACCACATGTCTGCTGTGTGACCTTGGGCAAGTCACTTCACTTCTCTGCGCCTCAGTTCCCTCATCTGGAAAATGGGATTAAGACTGTGAGCCCCATGTGGGACAACTTGATCACCTTGTATCCTCCCCAGCGCTTAGAACAGTGCACTGCACATAGTAAGTGCTTAGCAAATGCCATCATTATTATTATTATTATTACTTCCCAAGCGCTCAGTACAGCGCTCTGCACACAGTAAGCGCTCAATAAATACCATTGATTGATCGACTGATTCCCTTCTCTGGGCCTCAGTTCCCTCATCTGCCAAATGGGGATGAAGACCGTGAGCCCCTCGTGGGACAACCCGATCACCTTGTGTTTCCCCCAGTGCTTAGGACATAGTAAGCGCTTAACAAATACCAACATTATTATTATTAGACATAGTAAGCGCTTAACTAGACTGTGAGCCCACTGTTGGGTAGGGCCCGTCTCTAGATGTTGCCAACTTGGACTTCCCAAGCGCTTAGTACAGCGCTCTGCGCACAGTAAGCGCTCAATAAATACCATCGATTGATCGACTGATTCCCTTCTCTGGGCCTCAGTTCCCTCATCTGTCAAATGGGGATGAAGACCGTGAGCCCCTCGTGGGACAACCTGATCACCTTGTGTTTCCCCCAGTGCTTAGGACATAGTAAGCGCTCAACAAATACCAACATTATTATTATTGGACATAGTAAGCGCTTAACTAGACTGTGAGCCCACTGTTGGGTAGGGACCGTCTCTAGATGTTGCCAACTTGGACTTCCCAAGCGCTTAGTACAGCGCTCTGTGCACAGTAAGCGCTCAATAAATACCATCGATTGATTGACTGATTCCCTTCTCTGGGCCTCAGTTCCCTCATCTGTCAAATGGGGATGAAGACCGTGAGCCCCTCGTGGGACAACCTGATCACCTTGTGTTTCCCCCAGTGCTTAGGACATAGTAAGCGCTTAACAAATACCAACATTATTATTATTGGACATAGCAAGTGCTTAACTATAGGGACCGTCTCTAGATGTTGCCAACTTGGACTTCCCAAGCGCTTAGTACAGCGCTCTGCACACAGTAAGCGCTCAATAAATACTATTGATTGATGATTGACTGATTCCCTTCTCTGGGCCTCAGTTCCCTAATCTGTCAAATGGGGATGAAGACCGTGAGCCCCTCGTGGGACAACCTGATCACCTTGTGTTTCCCCCAGTGCTTAGGACATAGTAAGCGCTTAACAAATACCAACATCATTATTATTATTGGACATAGTAAGCGCTTAACTAGACTGTGAGCCCACTGTTGGGTAGGGACTTTCTCTAGATGTTGCCAACTTGGACTTCCCAAGCGCTTAGTACAGCACTCTGCGCACAGTAAGCACTCAATAAATACCATTGATTGATTGACTGATTCCCTTCTCTGGGCCTCAGTTCCCTCATCTGCCAAATGGGGATGAAGACCGGGAGCCCCTCGTGGGACAACCTGATCACCTTGTGTTTCCCCCAGTGCTTAGGACATAGTAAGCGCTTAACAAATACCAACATTATTATTATTGGACATAGTAAGCGCTTAACTAGACTGTGAGCCCACTGTTGGGTAGGGCCCGTCTCTAGATGTTGCCAACTTGGACTTCCCAAGCGCTTAGTACAGCGCTCTGTGCACAGTAAGCGCTCAATAAATACCATCGATTGATTGACTGATTCCCTTCTCTGGGCCTCAGTTCCCTCATCTGTCAAATGGGGATGAAGACCGTGAGCCCCTCGTGGGACAACCTGATCACCTTGTGTTTCCCCCAGTGCTTAGGACATAGTAAGCGCTTAACAAATACCAACATTATTATTATTGGACATAGCAAGTGCTTAACTATAGGGACCGTCTCTAGATGTTGCCAACTTGGACTTCCCAAGCGCTTAGTACAGCGCTCTGCACACAGTAAGCGCTCAATAAATACTATTGATTGATGATTGACTGATTCCCTTCTCTGGGCCTCAGTTCCCTAATCTGTCAAATGGGGATGAAGACCGTGAGCCCCTCGTGGGACAACCTGATCACCTTGTGTTTCCCCCAGTGCTTAGGACATAGTAAGCGCTTAACAAATACCAACATCATTATTATTATTGGACATAGTAAGCGCTTAACTAGACTGTGAGCCCACTGTTGGGTAGGGACTTTCTCTAGATGTTGCCAACTTGGACTTCCCAAGCGCTTAGTACAGCACTCTGCGCACAGTAAGCACTCAATAAATACCATTGATTGATTGACTGATTCCCTTCTCTGGGCCTCAGTTCCCTCATCTGCCAAATGGGGATGAAGACCGGGAGCCCCTCGTAGGACAACCTGATCACCTTGTGTTTCCCCCAGTGCTTAGGACATAGTAAGCGCTTAACAAATACCAACATCACTATTATTATTGGACATAGTAAGCGCTTAACTAGACTCTGAGCCCACTGTTGGGTAGGGACCGTCTCTAGATGTTGCCAACTTGGACTTCCCAAGCGCTTAGTACAGCGCTCTGCACACAGTAAGCGCTCAATAAATACCATTGATTGATCGACCGATTCCCTTCTGTGGGCCTCAGTTCCCTCATCTGTCAAATGGGGATGAAGACCGGGAGCCCCTCGTGGGACAACCTGATCACTTTGTGTTTCCCCCAGTGCTTAGGACATAGTAAGCGCTTAACAAATACTAACATTATTATTATTGGACATAGTAAGTGCTTAACTATAGGGACCGTCTCTAGATGTTGCCAACTTGGACTTCCCAAGCGCTTAGTACAGCGCTCTGCACACAGTAAGCGCTCAATAAATACGATTGATTGATTGATTATTATTATTTCGTCTCCTCTCCTTCCCACCACCGGTCGGATTTCTCCCTTTTTCCCGCCCGCCGCTTTGTCCTTCAGCAATCCAGCATCTGCCGGGCGGCGCTCCATTACGGTGTGATGGACGACGATGGAGGCTGGGTGGATGTCACCAGGAGAGGCCGGAAGCCCTTCTTCGTCCAGTCTATCCGCAACGGGATCCGGTCCAGCGGGTGAGAGCTCGGACCCCGCGGCTCCTAAACCTCTCCATCATCATCATCGATCGTATTTATTGAGCGCTTACTGTGTGCAGAGCACTGGACTAAGCGCTTGGGAAGTACAAATTGGCAACATATAGAGACAGTCCCTACCCAATCCCCAATGTGTCGGAGGCGGGGGACCCTCACCCTTCCAACGGCTTGGCGGCGCGGCTCAGTGGAAAGAGCCCGGGCTTTGGAGTCCGAGGTCATGGGTTCAAATCCCGACTCCGCCACTGGTCAGCTGGGTGACTTTGGTCAAGTCGCTTCACTTCTCTGGGCCTCAGTCCCCTCATCTGTAAAATGGGGATGAAGACTGTGAGCACCCCCCCCGTGGGACAGCCTGATCATCTTGTCACCTCTCCCATAGTAAGCGCTTAATAAATGCCATTATTATTATCATTATTATTCTCTGGGCCTCAGTTCCCTCATCTGCAAAATGGGAGCCCCCCCCGTGGGACAACCTGATCATCATCATCATCATCAATCATTTATTGAGCGCTTACTATGTGCAGAGCACTGTACTAAGCGCTTGGGAAGTAGAAATTGGCAACATATAGAGACAGTCCCTACCCAACAGTGGGCTCACAGTCTAAAAGGGGGAGAACCTGATCACCTTGTCACCTCCCCAGCGCTTAGAACAGTGCTTTGCACATAGTAAGCGCTTAATAAATGCCATCATTATTATGTACCCGGGAAACCAGGCGAAGTTGCTAAGCCATGGCACTCGGCCCTGAAAATTAACACTGCCGGAAACGGCGGGAATGGTCAGTTGGGAACTCCTATTTATTGAGCACTTTCTGCCTGCAGAGCTGGGGAGATTAAGACCTTAATTAAGAGCTTTAATCTTAATTAAGATTGAGGTATTAAGAGCTGGGGAGAGGACAGTATGACACTATATTTCCTGCCCACAACGAGCTTGCAGTCTAGAGGGGGAGGTGGACATTAATAGAAATAAAATACATTCATTCATTCAATCGTATTGAGCACTTATTGTGTGCAGAGCACTGTACTAAGTGCTTGGGAAGTACATAATAATAAGTATAGTATTTTTCCAGCCCACAATGAGCTTGCAGTCTAGAGGGGGAGGCGGACATTAATAGAAATAAAATACATAATAATAAGTATAGTATATTTCCTGCCCACAATGAGCTTGCAGTCTAGAGGGGGAAGCAGACATTAATAGAAATTAAATACATTCATTCATTCAATCGTATTTATTGAGCACTTACTGTGTGCAGAGCACTGCATTTGGGAAGTACATAATAATGAGTATAGTATATTTCTAGCCCACAGCGAGCTTGCAGTCTAGAGGGGGAGGCAGACATTAATAGAAATCAAATGCATAATGATAAGTATAGTATATTTCCTGCCCACAACGAGCTTGCAGTCTAGAGGGGGAGGTGGACATTAGTAGAAATAAAATACAGAATAATAAGTATAATATATTTCCAGTCCACAACAAGCTTGCAGTCTAGAGGGGGAGGCAGACGTTAATAGAAATAAAATGCATAATAATAAGTATAGTATATTTCCAGCCCACAGCGAGCTTGCAGTCTAGAGGGGAAGGCGGACATTAATAGAAATAAAATAAATTCATTCATTCATTCAATCGTATTTATTGAGCACTTACTGTGTGCAGAGCACTGTACTAAGCGCTTGGGAAGTACATAATAATAAGTATAGTATATTTCTAGCCCACAACGAGCTTGCAGTCTAGAGGGGGAGGTGGACATTAGTAGAAATAAAGGACATAATAATAAGTATAATATATTTCCAGCCCACAGCTAGCTTGCTGTCTAGAGGGGGAGGCAGACATTGACAGAAATAAAATGCATAATAATAAGTATAGTATATTTCCAGCCCACAGTGAGCTTGCAGTCTAGAGGGGGAGGCAGACATTAATAGAAATAAAATGTATAATAATAAGTATAGTATTTTTCCAGCCCACAACGAGCTTGCAGTCTAGAGGGGGAGGCGGACATTAATAGAAATAAAATACATAATAATAAGTATAGTATACTTCCAGCCCACAACGAGCTTGCAGTCTAGAGGGGGAGGCGGACATTAATAGAAATAAAATACATTCATTCATTCAATCGTATTTATTGAGCACCTATTGTGTGCAGAGCACTGTACTAAGTGCTTGGGAAGTACACAATAATAAGTATAGTATATTTCCAGCGCACAAAGAGCTTGCAGTCTAGAGGGGGAGGTGGACATTAATAGAAATAAGATACATAATAATAAATATAGTATATTTCCAGCCCACAACGAGCTTGCAGTCTAGAGGGGGAGGCAGACATTAATAGAAATAAAATGCATAATAATAAGCATAGTATATTTCCAGCCCACAACGAGCTTGCAGTCTAGAGGGGGAGGCAGACATTAATAGAAATAAAATGCATAATAATAAGCATAGTATATTTCCAGCCCACAGCGAGCTTGCAGTCTAGAGGGGGAAGTGGACATTAATAGAAATAAAATACATAATAATAAGTATATTTCCTGCCCACAACGAGCTTGCAGTCTAGAGGGGGAGGCAGACATTAATAGAAATAAAATGCATAATAATAAGCATAGTATATTTCCAGCCCACAGCGAGCTTGCAGTCTAGAGGGGGAGGCAGACATTAATAGAAATAAAATGCATAATAATAAGCATAGTATATTTCCAGCCCACAACGAGCTTGCAGTCTAGAGGGGGAGGCAGACATTAATAGAAATAAAATGCATAATAATAAGCATAGTATATTTCCAGCCCACAGCGAGCTTGCAGTCTAGAGGGGGAAGTGGACATTAATAGAAATAAAATACATAATAATAAGTATATTTCCTGCCCACAACGAGCTTGCAGTCTAGAGGGGGAGGCAGACATTAATAGAAATAAAATGCATAATAATAAGTATAGTATATTTCCAGCCCATAACGAGCTTGCAGTCTAGAGGGGGAGGCAGACATTAATAGAAATAAAATGCATAATAATAAGCATAGTATATTTCCAGCCCACAGGGAGCTTGCAGTCTAGAGGGGGAGGCGGACATTAATAGAAATAAAATACATAATAATAAGCATAGTATATTTCCAGCCCACAGCGAGCTTGCAGTCTAGAGGGGGAGGAGGACATTAATAGAAATAAAATTCATTCATTCATTCATTCAATCGTATTTATTGAGCACTTACTATGTGCAGAGCACTGCATTTGGGAAGTACATAATAATAAGTATAGCATATTTCCAGCGCACAAAGAGCTGGCAGTCTAGAGGGGGAGGCGGACATTAATAGAAATCAAATACATAATGATAAGTATAGTATATTTCCAGCCCACAACGAGCTTGCAGTCTAGAGGGGGAGGCAGACATTAATAGAAATAAAATACATTTATTCATTCAATCGTATTTATTGAGCACTTACTGTGTGCAGAGCACTGGACTAAGCGCTTGGGAAGTACATAATAATAAGTATGGTATATTTCCAGCGCACAAAGAGCTTGCAGTCTAGAGGGGGAGGCAGACATTAATAGAAATCAAATACATAATAAGTATAGTATATTTCCAGCCCACAACGAGCTTGCAGTCTAGAGGAGGAGGCAGACATTAATAGAAATAAAATGCATAATGATAAGCATAGTATTTTTCCAGCCCACATTGAGCTTGCAGTGTAGAGGGGGAGGCAGACATTAATAGAAATCAAATACAGAATCATAAATATAGTATATTTCCAGCCCACAACGAGCTTGCAGTCTAGAGGGGGAGGCAGACATTAATAGAAATAAAATTCATTCATTCATTCATTCATTCAATCGTATTTATTGAGCACTTACTGTGTGCAGAACACTGGACTAAGCACTTGGGAAGTACATAATAATGAGTACAGTATATTTCCAGCCCACAGCGAGCTTGCAGTCTAGAGGGGGAGGCAGACAGTAATAGAAATAAAATGCATAATAATAAGTATAGTATATTTCCAGCCCACAACGAGCTTGCAGTCTAGAGGGGGAGGCGGACATTAATAGAAATAAAATACATAATCATCAGTATAGTATATTTCCAGCCCACAACGAGCTTGCAGTCCAGAGGGGAAGGCGGACATTAATAGAAATAAAATACATAATAATAAGTATAGTATATTTCCAGCCCACAACGAGCTTGCAGTCTAGAGGGGGAGGCAGACATTAATAGAAATAAAATGCATAATAATAAGCATAGTATATTTCCAGCCCACAATGAGCTTGCGGTCTAGAGGGGGAGGCGGACATTAATAGAAATAAAATACATAATAATATGTATAGTATATTTCCAGCGCACAAAGAGCTTGCAGTCTAGAGGGGGAGGCAGACATTAATAGAAATAAAATGCATAATAATAAGTATAGTATATTTCCAGCTCACATCGAGCTTGCAGTCTGGAGGGGGAGGCAGACATTAATAGAAATAAAATACATAATAATAAGTATAGTATATTTCCAGCCCACAACGAGTTTGCAGTCTAGAGGGGGAGGTGGATATTAATAGAAATCAAATACATAATAAAACGTATAGTATATTTCCAGCCCACAATGAGCTTGCAGTCTAGAGGGGAAGGCGGACATTAATAGAAATCAAATACATAATAATAAGTATAGTATATTTCCAGCCCACATGAGCTTGCAGTCTAGAGGAGGAGGCGGACATTAATAGAAATAAAATGCATAATAATAAGTATAGTATATTTCCAGCCCACAACGAGCTTGCAGTCTAGAGGGGGAGGCAGACATTAATAGAAATAAAATGCATAATAATAAGTGTAGTATATTTCCAGCCTACAACGAGCTTGCAGTCCAGAGGGGGAGGCGGACATTAATAGAAAGAAAATACATAATAATAAGTATAGCATTTAAGTGCTTACTATGTTCATTCATTGCTTCATTCAGTCGTATTTATTGAGCACTTACTGTGTGCAGAGCACTGTACTAAGCGCTTGGGAAGTACAATTCGGCAACATGTCTCCCCCTTCTAGACTGTGAGCCCACTGTTGTGTAGGTACCGTTTCTATATGTTGCCAACTTGTACTTCCCAAGCGCTTAGTACAGTGTTCTGCACACAGTAAGCGCTCAATAAATACGATTGAATGAATGAATATAGAGCCGGTCCCTACCCAACAACGGGTATGTGCCAAGCACTGTCCTAAGCGCTGGGGTAGATACAAGGTGATCAGGTTGTCCCACGTGGGGCTCACAGTCTTCGTCCCCGAGGTCATTGAGGCCCAGAGAAGTCAAGTGACTTGTCCAAGGTCACGCAGCAGACAAGTGGCGGAGCCGGGATTAGAACCCATGTCCTCTGATTCCCAAGCCCGGGCTCTTCCCACAAGGTCGTGGATTTGGGAGCCGGGGATGAAGAAAGGGAGCGAGTCAGGGCAACGCGGAAGGGAGCGGGAGAAGAGGAAAGGAGGGTGCAGTCAGGGAAGGCCTCTGGGAGGAGAAGGGCCTTCAATAAGGCTTTGATAAGGCTTTGAATCGAGGAGAGACTGGTGGTCTGGGGGATTTGAGGAGGGAGGGCGTCCAGGCCAGAGGTGGGATTCATTCATTCCTTCAATCGTATTTATTGAGCGCTTACTGAGTGCAGAGCACTGGACTAAGCGCTTGGGAAGTCCAAGTTGGCAACATCTAGAGCCGGTCCCTACCCGACAGCGGGCTCACGGTCTAGAAGGGGGAGACAGACGGCAAAACAAAACATTATTATTATGATGGTATTTACTAAGCGCTTACTATGTGCAAATAATAATAATAATAATGATGGCATTTATTAAGCGCTTACTATGTGCAAAGCGCTGTTCTAAGCTCTGGGGAAGTTACAAGGTGATCAGGTTGTCTCACATGGGGCTCACGGTCTTCATCCCCATTTTACAGATGAGGTAACTGAGGCCCAGAGAATAATAATGATGGCATTTATTAAGCGCTTACTATGTTCAAAGCACTGTTCTAAGCTCTGGGGAAGTTACAAGGTGATGAGGTTGTCCCACATAGGGCTCACAGTCTTCATCCCCATTTTCCAGTTGAGGGAACTGAGGTCCAGAGAATAATAATAATAATAATGATGGCATTTATTAAGCGCTTACTATGTGCAAAGCACTGTTCTAAGCACTGGGGAAGTTACAAGGTGATGAGGTTGTCCCACATGGGGCTCACAGTCTTCATCCCCATTTTGCAGATGAGGGAACTGAGGCCCAGAGAATAATAATAATAGTAATAATGATGGCATTTATTAAGCGCTTACTATGTGCAAAGCACTGTTCTAAGCGCTGGGGAAGTTACAAGGTGATGAGGTTGTCCCACGTGGGGCTCACAGTCTTCGTCCCCATTTTACAGATGAGGTAACTGAGGCCCAGAGAATAATAATAATAGTAATAATGATGGCATTTATTAAGCGCTTACTATGTGCAAAGCACTGTTCTAAGCGCTGGGGAAGTTACAAGGTGATGAAGTTGTCCCACATGGGGCTCACGGTCTTCATCCCCATTTTCCAGATGAGGGAACTGAGGCCTAGATAATAATAATAATAATAATGATGGCATTTATAAAGCGCTAACTATGTGCAAAGCACTGTTCTAAGCGCTGGGGAAGTTACAAGGTGATCAGGTTGTCCCACATGGGGCTCACGGTCTTCATCCCCATTTTTCAGATGAGGGAACTGAGGCCTAGATAATAATAATAATAATAATGATGGCATTTATAAAGCACTAACTATGTGCAAAGCACTGTTCTAAGCGCTGGGGAAGTTACAAGGTGATGAGGTTGTCCCACATGGGGCTCACGGTCTTCATCCCCATTTTCCAGATGAGGGAACTGAGGCCCAGAGAATAATAATAATAATAATAATGATGGTACTTGCTAAGCGCTTACTATGTGCCAAGCACTGTTCTAAGCGCTGGGGAAGTTACAAGGTGATCAGGTTGTCCCATGTGGGGCTCACGGTCTTCATCCCCATTTTCCAGATGAGGGAACCGAGGCCCAGAGAAGTGAATTGACTGGCCCAAAGTCACCCAGCTGACAATTGGCGGAGCCGGGATTTGAACCCGTGACCTCTGACTCCAAAGCCCGGGCTCTTTCCACTGAGCCACGCTGCTTCTCTGACAAAACGTATTAACAGAATAAAATGAATAGAATAAATGTGTCCGAGTAAAATAAATAGAGGAATCAATCTGTACAAACGTGTAGACGGGGGCTGTGGGGAGGGGAAATAAATAGAGTAATGAATCTGCACAAACGTATATCGTGGCTCAGTGGAAAGAGCCCGGTCATGGGTTCAAATCCCGGCTCTGCCAATTATCGGCTGTGTGACTTTGGGCAAGTCACTTCATTTCTCTGGGCCTCAGTTCCCTCATCTGTAAAATGGGGGTGAAGACTGTGAGTCCCACGGGGGACAACCTGATTACCATGTAACCTCCCCAGCGCTTAGAACAGTGCTTTGCACATAGTAAGCGGTTAATAAATGCTACCATTATTATTATTATTATTATATACGGGGGCTGTGGGGAGGGGAAGGAGGGAGGGCGGAGGGGTTGGGGAGGAGGAGAGGAAAAAGGGGGCTCAATCAATCAATCAATCGTATTTATTGAGCGCTTACTGTGTGCAGAGCACTGTACTAAGCGCTTGGGAAGTCCAAGTTGGCAACATATAGAGACGGTCCCTACCCGACAGTGGGCTCACAGTCTAGAAGTGTGGGAAGGCTTCCTGGAGGAGGTGAGCGGGCAAGAGGTCGATGGCGAGATAGGCGAGATGGAGGGAAAGTGAGAAGGTCGGCGTTAGAGACGCCATCGCCGTCGCCAGACGGACCGATAGCCTCTCCTTTCCAGCCCCCTCCTCTTCCCCTTCTGCTTTCCGTCATCATCATCATCAATCGTATTTATTGAGCGCTTACTGTGTGCAGAGCACTGTACTAAGCGCTTGGGAAGTCCAAGTTGGCAACACATAGAGACAGTCCCTACCCAACAGCGGGCTCCCAGTCTAAAAGGGGGAGACAGAGAACAAAACCAAACGTACTAACAAAATAAAATAAATAGAATAGATAGGTCCAACCCCACCCGCCCCGCCGTGGGCACCCGGGAGGTGATTCGCACCCAGTGCCCGTCTGCGATTGCCCTCACGAGCTGTCGATGCCTTCCCTCCTTCTGCAGAAAATACCAGCCCTCCAACTCCTTCACGGTGGCCAAGGTGAGAGGTGAGTGTGGGCCGCGTCGCGCCCTCTCCCCACGGCCCCTCGGTTCATCCTGGCGTCCTATTTATTGAGCGCTCACCGTGTGCAGGGCACTGGGAGGGCGCAATGGAATAATAAACGGGCACGTTCCCTGCCCGCGACGAGCTGACAGTCTAGAGGGGGAGACGGACGGGGGTAGAAATCAGAAAATGAGAGAGAGGGGTGTAAGCGGTGCGGGGCTGGGAGGGGGGATAATAATAATAATAATAATAATAATAATAATAATGGCATTTATTAAGCGCTTACTATGTGCAAAGCACTGCTCTAAGAAGAAAGGGAGCGAGTCGGGGCGACGCACGAGGGATGGAGGGCGCAGTCAGGGAAGGCTTCTTGGCGGAGATGGGCCTTCAGTAAGGCCTTGAAGGGGGGGAAGAGTGGTGGTCTGAAGGATTTGAGGAGGGAGGGCGTCCAGTTCAGAGGCGGGATGTGGGTCGAAGGCGAGATGGACGAGACGGAGGCCCGGTGAGAAGGTTGGCATCGGAAGGGCGGAGCGCGTGGGCCCGGTTGGCGTAGTCTAGACTTCACAGTCTTCTAGACTGTGAGGCCGCTGTCGGGTAGGGACCGTCTCTAGATGTTGCCGACTTGGACTTCCCAAGCGCTTAGTACAGTGCTCGGCACACAGTAAGCGCCCAATAAATACTGTTGCATGAATGAATGAATGAATGAATGAAAGAAATAAATTGTAAGCTCCTCAAAGGGACCGTCTCTATATGTCACCAACTTGGACTTCCCAAGCGCTTAGTCCAGTGCTCTGCACACAGTAAGCGCTCAGTAAATATGATTGAATGAATGAATGAATGAATGAACTAGATTGTAAGCTCCTCAAAGGGACCATCTCTGTATGTTGCCAACTTGGACTTCTCAAGCGCTTAGTCAAGTGCTCTGTGCACAGTAAGCGCTCAATAAATACGATTGAATGAATGAATGATGAACTAGATTGTAAACTCCTCAAAGGGACTGTATATGTTGCCAACTTGTACTTCCCAAGAGCTTAGTCCAGTGCTCTGCACACAGTAAGCGCTCACTAAATACAATTGAATGAATGAATGAATGAACTAGATTGTAAGCTCCTCAGAGGGACCGTCTCTATGTGTTGCCAACTTGGACTTCCCAAGCGCTTAGTCCAGTGCTCTGCACACAGTAAGCGCTCAATAAATACGATTGAATGAATGAATGAATTAACTAGATTGTAAGCTCCTCAAAGGGACTGTCTCTATGTGTTGCCAACTTGGACTTCCCAAGCGCTTAGTCCAGTGCTCTGCACACAGTAAGCGCTCAATAAATATGATGGAATGAATGAATGAATGAACTAGATTGTAAGCTCCTCGAAGGGACCGTCTCTATATGTTGCCAACTTGGACTTCCCAAGCGCTTAGTCCAGTGCTCTGCACACAGTAAGCGCTCAATAAATACGATTGCATGAATGAATGAATGAATGAACTAGATTGTAAGCTCCTCAAAGGGACCGTCTCTAGATGTTGCCAACTTGGACTTCCCAAGCACTTAGTCCAGTGCTCTGCACACAGTAAGCGCTCAATAAATACGATTGAATGAACGAATGGATGAACTAGATTGTAAACTCCTCAAAGGGACCGTCTCTATGTGTTGCCAACTTGGACTTCCCAAGCGCTTAGTCCAGTGCTCTGCACACAGTAAGCGCTCAATAAATATGATGGAATGAATGAATGAATGAACTAGATTGTAAGCTCCTCAAAGGGACCGTCTCTAGATATTGCCAACTTGGGCTTCCCAAGCACTTAGTACAGTGCTCTGCACACAGTAAGCGCTCAATAAATACCATTGAATGAATGAATGAATGAATGAATGAACTAGATTGTAAGTTCCTCAAAGGGACCGTCTCTATATGTTGCCAACTTGGACTTCCCAAGCGCTTAGTACAGTGCTCTGCACACAGTAAGTGCTCAGTAAATACGATTGAATGAATGAATGAATGACTGAATGAATGAATGAACAAGATTGTAAGCTCCTCAAAGGGACCGTCTCTAGATGTTGCCAACTTGGACTTCCCAAGTGCTTAGTCCAGTGCTCTGCACACAGTAAGCGCTCAATAAATACGATTGAATGAATGAATGAATTAACTAGATTGTAAGCTCCTCAAAGGGACCGTCTCTAGATGTTGCCAACTTGGACTTCCCAAGCGCTTAGTCCAGTGCTCTGCACACAGTAAGCGCTCAATAAATACGATTGAGTGAATGAATGAGGGGGGCGAGGAGAGGTCGGAGTGGGCCGGGGGATGGACGGCTTTCAAGGTGATGGTGAGGAGTTTTTATTTGATGAGGAGGTGGTTGGGACGTCACTGGAGTTCCCCCTGCAAAGAAGGGGGACACAGAACGGTCAGCGTTGAGAACCCCTCCATTCATTCATTCCTTCATTCAGTAGTATTTATTGAGCACTTACTGTGTGCAGAGCACTGTACTAAACGCTTGGGAAGTCCAAGTTGGCAACATAGAGACGGTCCCTACCTGACAGCAGGTTCACAGTCTAGAAGGGGGAGATTCCCTCCCTGATGGCGGCCTGGCCTGGATCCGGGCCTGTTCATTCATTCAGTCGTATTTATTGAGTGCTTACTGTGTGCAGAGCACTATACTAAGCACTTGGGAAGTAGAAATTGGTAACATATAGAGACGGTCCCTACCTGACAGCGGGTTCACAGTCTAGAAGGGGGAGATTCCCTCCCTGACGGCGGCCTGGCCTGGATCTGGGCCTGTTCATTCATTCAGTTGTATTTATTGAGCGCTTACTGTGTGCAGAGCACTGTACTAAGCACTTGTCAATCGTATTTATTGAGCCCTTACTGTGTGCAGAGCACTGTACTAAGCACTTGGGAAGTCCAAGTTGGCAACATATAGAGACGGTCCCTACCCGACAGCGGGTTCACAGTCTAGAAGGGGGAGATTCCCTCCCTGACGGCGGGCCGGCCTGGATCTGGGCCTGTTCATTCATTCAGTCGTATTTATTGAGCGCTTACTGTGTGCAGAGCACTGTACTAAGCACTTGTCAATCGTATTTATTGAGCCCTTACTGTGTGCAGAGCACTGTACTAAGCGTTTGGGAAGTCCCAGTTGGCAACATAGAGACGGTCCCCACCCAGCAGCGGGTTCACAGTCTAGAAGGGGGAGATTCCCCCCACGACCGCAGCCCGGCCTGGATCGGGGCCTGTTCATTCAATCATATTTATTGAGCACTTACTGTGTGCAGAGCACTGTACTAAGCGCTTGGAAAGTCCAAGTTGGCAACATATAGAGACGGTCCCTACCCGACAGCGGGTTCACAGGCTAGAAGGGGGAGATTCCCTCCCTGACGGCGGCCTGGCCTGGACCTGGGCCTGTTCATTCATTCAATCGTACTTATTGAGCGCTTACTGTGTGCAGAGCACTGTACTAAGCACTTGTCAATCGTGTTTATTGAGAGCTTACTGTGTGCAGAGCACTGTACTAAGCGCTTGGGAAGTCCAAGTTGGCAACATATAGAGATGGTCCCTACCCAACAGTGGGTTCACAGTCTAGAAGGGGGAGATTCCCTCCCTGACGGCGGCCCGGCCTGCATCCGGGCCTGTTCATTCATTCAGTCGTACTTATTGAGCGCTTACTGTGTGCAGAGCACTGTACTAAGCGCTTGGGAAGTAGAAATTGGTAACATATAGAGACAGTCCCTACCCGACAGCAGGTTCACAGTCTAGAAGGGGGAGATTCCCTCCCTGACGGCGGCCTGGCCTGGACCTGGGCCTGTTCATTCATTCAATCATACTTATTGAGCGCTTACTGTGTGCAGAGCACTGTACTAAGCACTTGTCAATCGTGTTTATTGAGAGCTTACTGTGTGCAGAGCACTGTACTAAGCACTTGGGAAGTACAAATTGGTAACATATAGAGACGGTCCCTACCCGACAGCGGGTTCACAGTCTAGAAGGGGGAGATTCCCTCCCTGAAGGCGGCCCGGCCTGGATCTGGGCCTGTTCATTCATTCAATCATATTTATTGAGCACTTACTGTGTGCAGAGCACTGTACTAAGCGCTTGGGAAGTCCAAGTTGGCAACATATAGAGACTGTCCCTACCCGACAGCGAGTTCACAATCTAGAAGGGGGAGATTCCCTCCCTGACGTCGGCCTGGCCTATATCCGGGCCTATTCATTCATTCAATCGTATTTATTGAGCACTTACTGTGTGCAGAGCACTGTACTAAGCGCTTGGAAAGTCCAAATTGGTAACATATAGAGACGGTCCCTACCCAACAGGGGGTTCGCAGTCTAGAAGGGGGAGATTCCCCCCACGACCACAGCTCGGCCTGAATCGGGGCCTGTTCATTCATTCAATCGTATTTATTGAGCACTTACTGTGTGCAGAGCACTGTACTAAGCGCTTGGGAAGTCCAAGTTGGCAACATAGAGACGGTCCCTTCCCGACTGTGGGTTCACAGTCTAGAAGGGGGAGATTCCCTCCCTGACGGCGGCCCGGCCTGCATCCGTGCCTGTTCATTCATTCAATCGTACTTATTGAGCGCTTACTGTGTGCCGAGCACTGTACTAAGCGCTTGGGAAGTAGAAATTGGTAACATATAGAGACGGTCCCTACCCGACAGTGGGTTCACAGTCTAGAAGGGGGAGATTCCCCCCTGAAGGTGGCCCGGCCTGGATCCGGGCCTGTTCATTCATTCGATCGTATTTATTGAGCGCTTAGTATGTGTACGCCTGCATCGGGGCCTGTAGTGACTGACCGTTTCCCGTCCTCCGTCCCCAGTGCAGGCCATCACCTGCGAGACCACCGTGGAGCAGCTCTGTCCCTTCCGCAAACCGGCCTCCCACTGCCCGAGGTAAGGGGTCCCCCGAAGGGAGGGCCGCCCCGTCCCCCCCAAAGTGGACTCTGAGCCCCGTGAGCGCTCAGCACATAGCGAGCGCTCGACGGCAACCGAGCGTGAGAAGCAGCGTGGCTCGGTTGCAATAATAATAATAATAATGATGGCATTTATTAAGCGCTTACTACGTGCAAAGCACTGTTCTAAGCGCTAGGGAGGTTACAAGGCGATCAGGTTGTCCCACGGGGGGCTCACGGTCTTAACCCCCATTTTCCAGATGAGGGAACTGAGGCCCAGAGAAGTGAAGGGACTTGCCCAAAGTCACCCAGCTGAAAATCGGCGGAGCCGGGATTTGAACCCACGACCTCTGACTCCGAAGCCCGGGCTCTTTCCACTGAGCCTGGGCTTGAGGTCGTGGGTTCGAATCCGGGCTCCGCCACTCATCAGCTGGGGGACTTTGGGCGGGTCACTTCACTTCAGCGCTTAGAGCGGTGCTTTGCACATAGTAAGCGCTTAACAAATGCCATTATTATTATTATTATTCTGTGGGCCTCAGTTCCCTCATCTGTCAAGTGGGGATGAAGACTGTGAACCCCCCGTGGGACAACCTGATCACCTTGTAACCTCCCCAGCGCTTAGAACAGTGCTTGGCACATAGTAAGCGCATAACAAATACTATTATTATTATTATTATTATTATTATTATTATTATTATTATTATTATTATTATTATTATTATTATTGGGGTGATCCTTCAGTGTGGTGCTAGCGTGTCAGCCGACAAGCGGGGCACAGCATGGCCTCCGGGCAGTGGATTGGACTCCTAGACTGGGAGATGGGGCCTGGGAAAGCCCAGCAGGACAACCACAGTGTACTAGGCGCCCAGGGGTCACCGAGGCCACCACAGCTCGGTGGATTTATTTATTTATTTATTTATTTATCTTACTTGTACATATCTATTCTATTTATTTTATTTTGTTAATATGTTTGGTTTTGTTCTCTGTCTCCCCCTTCTAGACTGGGAGCCCACTCTTGGGTAGGGACTGTCTCTATACGTTGCCAACTTGGACTTCCCAAGCGCTTAGTACAGTGCTCTGCACACAGTAAGCGCTCAATAAATACGATTGATTGATTGGATGGGTCTCTGTGGCCTCCTCTCTCAGACATCTTAGTTCGTTCATTCAATCATATTTATTATTATTATTATTAATAATAATGATGGCATTTATTAAGCGCTTACTCTGTGCAAAGCACTGTTCTAAGCGCTGGGGAGAATACAAGGTGAGCAGGTTGTCTCACCGGGGGCTCCCAGTCCCAGTCCCCATTTTACAGATGAGGGAACTGAGGCCCAGAGAAGTGGAGTGACTTGCCCAAAGTCACACAGCTGACAAGTGGCGGAGCCGGGATTTGAACCCACGACCTCTGACTCCAAAGCCGGGGCTCTTTCCACTGAGCCACGCTGCTTCTCCTCTAAATAATAATGATGGCATTTATGAAGCGCATACTATGTGCAAAGCACTGTTCTAAGCGCTGGGGAGGCTACAGGGTGATCAGGTTGTCCCACGGGGGGCTCACACAGTTTTAATCCCCATTTTCCAGATGAGGGAACTGAGGCAGAGAGAAGTGAAGTGACTAGCCCAAAGTCACACAGCTGACAGTTGGCGGAGCCGGGATTTGAACCCATGACCTCTGACTCCAAAGCCTGTGATCTTTCCCACTGAGCCACGCTGCTTCTCTTTATTACTACTACTAATAATAATGATGATGGCATCTGTTAAGCGCTTACTATGTGCAAAGCACTGTTCTAAGCGCTGGGGAGGATGCAAGCTTTAATTCTATTTGTTCTGACGGTTTTGACACCTGTCTATATGTTTTGTTTTGTCGTCCGTCTCCCCCTTCTAGACTGTGAGCCCGTTGTTGGGCAGGGACCGTCTCTAGATGTTGCCAACTTGTACTTCCCAAGCGCTTAGTACAGTGCTCTGCACACAGTAAGCGCTCAATAAATACAATTGATTGATTGATTGATTGATTGGATGGGTCTCTGTGGCCTCCTCTCTCAGACATCTTCGTTCGTTCACTCAGTCGTGTTTATTATTATTATTACTACTAATAATAACGATGATGGCATCTGTTAAGCGCTTACTATGTGCAAAGCACTGTTCTAAGCGCTGGGGAGGATCCAAGCTTTCATTCCATTTGTTCTGACGATTTTGACACCTGTCTATATGTTTTGTTTTGTCGTCCGTCTCCCCCTTCTAGACTGTGAGCCCGTTGTTCGGTAGGGACCGTCTCTCTATGTTGCCAACTTGGACTTCCCAAGCGCTTAGTCCAGTGCTCTGCACACAGTAAGCGCTCAATAAATACGATTGAATGAATGAATGACACATAGTAAGCTCTTATCAGATTTGTTCTGACGATTTTGACACCGTCTCCATGTTTCGTTGTGTTGTCCGTCTCCCCCTTCTAGACTGTGAGCCCGCTGTCGGGTAGGGACCGTCTCTAGATGCTGCCAACTTGGACTTCCCAAGCGCTTAGTACAGTGCTCTGTGCACAGTAAGCGCCCAATAAATACGATTGAATGAATGAATGAATGAATATTTACTATTCTATTTATTTTATTTTGTTAATATGTTTTGTTTTCTTGTCTGTCTCCCCCTTCCAGACTGTGAGCCCGCTGTCGGGTAGGGGCCGTCTCTAGATGTTGCCGACTTGTACTTCCCAAGCGCTTAGTACAGTGCTCTGCGCACAGTAAGCGCTCAATAAATACAATTGAACGAATGAATGAATACAAGGCGATCAGGCTGTCCCCCGTGGGGCTCCCAGTCTTCATCCCCATTTTCCAGATGAGGGAACTGAGGCCCAGAGAAGCGAAGCGACTCCCCCAAAGTCACCCAGCTGACCAGCGGCGGAGCCGGGATTTGAACCCGTGACCTCTGCATCCCAAGCCCGGGCTCTTTCCCCCGAGCCACGCTGCTTCTTGATTCTCAGTCAATCAATCAATCGTATTTATTGAGCGCTTACTATGTGCAGAGCACTGTACTAAGCGCTTGGGAAGTACAAATTGGCAACACATAGAGACAGTCCCTACCCAGCAGTGGGCTCACAGTCTAAAAGATTCTCGATTTCATTGAGCGCCGACGGTGTGCCAAGCACTGTACTAAGCGCTTGGGAGAGGACAGGAGGACAAGAAAGAGACTCTTGGCCTGCCCACAGCGAGCTGACGGTCTAGAGGGGGAGACGGACGTGAGTAGAGATCAATAAATGACTGAGATGGACGTAAGCGGCATGGGGTTGGGAGAGGGGATGAAGGAAGGGAGCAAGTTGGGATGACGCGGAAGGGAGCGGGAGGAGAGGAAAGGAGACTGGGAGCCCACTGTTGGGTAGGGACCGTCTCTATATGTTGCCAATTTGTACTTCCCAAGCGCTTAGTACAGTGCTCTGCACACAGTAAGCGCTCAATAAATACGATTGACAATGATGATGAAAGGAGGGCGCAGTCAGGGAAGGCTTCCCGGAGGAGACGGGCCTTCAGTAAGGCCCATCTCTCCGGAGCGTACTGGCCACCTTGCGCCCGACTTCCCAACTCCTCAGACGGGGCCGGCGACGAGTCCGGCCACGTCCAGGGGACAACAGGAAAGAAAGCGACGCGGCTCAGCGGAAAGAGCCCCGGCTTTGGAGTCAGAGGTCACGGGTTCAGATCGCGACTCCGCCAACTGTCAGCTGGGTGACTTTGGGCAAGTCGCTTCCCTTCTCCGGGCCTCAGTTCCCTCATCTGGAAAATGGGGATGAAGACTGGGAGCCCCACGTGGGACAACCTGATCACCTTGTATCTTCCCAGCGCTTAGAACAGTGCTTTGCTCATAGTAAGTGCTTAATAAATGCCATAAAGGGCTGGGGCGTCTGGAGAGATCAGAGTTCGAATCCTGGCTGGGTGACCCCAGGGTGGGCTTTGGAGTCAGAGGTCACGGGTTCAAATCCCGGCTCCGCCAACTGTCAGCTGGGTGACTTTGGCCAAGTCACTTCACATCTCTGGGCCTCAGTTCCCTCACCTGTCAAATGGGGATGAAGACTGGGAGCCCCACGTGGGACAACCTAATCACCTTGTATCTTCCCAGCGCTTAGAACAGTGCTTTGCTCATAGTAAGCACTTAATAAATGCTATAAAAAAACCTGGGCTAGGGCATCTGGAGGGATAAGAGTTCGAATCCTGGCTGGGTGACCCCAGGGTGGGCTTTGGAGTCAGAGGTCATGGGTTCAAATTCCAGCCCCACCAACTGTCAGCTGGGTGACTTTGGGCAAGTCACTTCCCTTCTCCGGGCCTCAGTTCCCTCACCTGGAAAATGGGGATGAAGACTGGGAGCCCCACGCGGGACAACCTGATCACCTTGTATCTTCCCCAGCGCTTAGAACAGTGCTTTGCTCATAGTAAGTGCTTAATAAATGCCATAAAGGGCTGGGGTGTCCGGAGAGATCAGAGTTCGAATCCTGGCTGGGTGACGCGGGGGTGGGCTTTGGAGTCAGAGGTCATGGGTTCAAATCCCGGCTCCGCCAACTGTCAGCTGGGTGACTTTGGCCAAGTCACTTCCCTTCTCCGGGCCTCAGTTCCCTCACCTGTCAAATGGGGATGAAGACTGTGAGCCCCACATGGGACAACCTGATCACCTTGTATCTTCCCAGCGCTTAGAACAGTGCTTTGCACATAGTAAGCGCTTGGTAAATGCCATAAAGGGCTGGGGTGTCTGGAGAGATCAGAGTTCGAATCCTGGTTGAGTGACCCGGGGGTGGGATTTGGAGTCAGAGGTCACGGGTTCAAATCCCGGCTCCGCCAACTGTCAGCTGGGCGACTTTGGCCAAGTCACTTCCCTTCTCCAGGCCTCAGTTCCCTCACCTGTCAAATGGGGATGAAGACTGTGAGCCCCATGCAGGACAACCTGATCACCTTGTAACCTCCCCAGCGCTTAGAACGGTGCTTTGCACATAGTAAGCGCTTAATAAATGCCATAAAATAAAGCCTGGGATGGGGCGACTGGAGGGATCAGAGTTCAAATCCTGACTGGGTGACCCAGGGGTGGGCCTTGGAGTTAGACGTCACAGGTTCAAATCCCGGCCCCGCCAACTGTCAGCTGTGTCTGGGCAAGTCACTTCACTTCTCTGGGCCTCAGTTCCCTCATCTGGAAAATGGGGATTAAAACTGTGAGCCCCCCGTGGGACAATCTGATCACCTTGTAACCTCCCCAGCGCTTAGAGCGGTGCTTTGCACATAGTAAGTGCTTAATCAATGCCATAAAAAAAATCCTGGGCTGGGGCGTCTGGAGGGATCAGAGTTCGAATCCTGGTTGGTTGACACGGGGGTGGGCTTTGGAGTCAGAGGTCACGGGTTCAAATCCCGGCTCCGCCAACTGTCAGCTGGGTGACTTTGGCCAAGTCACTTCCTTTCTCCAGGCCTCAGTTCCCTCACCTGTCAAATGGGGATGAAGACTGGGAGCCCCGTGCAGGACAACCTGATCACCTTGTAACCTCCCCAGTGCTTAGAACGGTGCTTTGCACATAGTAAGTGCTTAATAAATGCCATAAAATAAAGCCTGGGATGGGGCGACTGGAGGGATTAGAGTTCGAATCCTGGCTGGGTGACCCCGGGGTGGGCTTTGGAGTCAGAGGTCACGGGTTCAAATCCCGGCTCCGCCAACTGTCAGCTGTGTGACTTTGGGCAAGTCACTTCCCTTCTCCGTGCCTCAGTTCCCTCATCTGTCAAATGGGGATGAAGACTGGGAGCCCCGTGCAGGACAACCTGATCACCTTGTAACCTCCCCAGTGCTTAGAACGGTGCTTTGCACATAGTAAGTGCTTAATAAATGCCATAAAATAAAGCCTGGGATGGGGCGACTGGAGGGATTAGAGTTCGAATCCTGGCTGGGTGACCCCGGGGTGGGCTTTGGAGTCAGAGGTCACGGGTTCAAATCCCGGCTCCGCCAACTGTCAGCTGTGTGACTTTGGGCAAGTCACTTCCCTTCTCCGTGCCTCAGTTCCCTCATCTGTCAAATGGGGATGAAGACTGTGAGCCCCACGCGGGACAGCCTGATCACCTTGTATCTTCCCAGCGCTTAGAACAGTGCTTTGCTCATAGTAAGTGCTTCATAAATGCAATAAAGGGCTGGGGTGTCTGGAGAGATCAGAGTTCGAATCCTGGCTGGGTGACGCGGGGGTGGGCCTTGGAGTCAGAGGTCACAGGTTCAAATCCCGGCTCCGCCAACTGTCAGCTGGGTGACTTTGGCCAAGTCACTTCCCTTCTCCGTGCCTCAGTTCCCTCATCTGTCAAATGGGGATGAAGACTGTGAGCCCCATGCAGGACAACCTGATCACCTTGTAACCTCCCCAGCGCTTAGAACGGTGCTTTGCACATAGTAAGCGCTTAATAAATGCCATAAAGGGCTGGGGCGACTGGAGAGATCAGAGTTCAAATCCTGACTGGGTGATCCAGGGGGTGGACGCAGCGTCTCTGGGCCTCTTATTTCCCGGATAGCCAGCCCCACGTCGGGGCGAGGATCGAGTCCGACCCGATTACTTTGAGGACGCCCCAGCCGTGGGATTGATGCAGGAGAGGTCGGGGGGTAGTGTAGTGGTGGCATCCTTGCTTTACGCTTGTTCGTGCGTATACATGCGTGTGCACACGTGTGTACACGCGTGTGCTGTCCTCTTCCCCTCAGGATATACTGCCCACCCAACTGTCTGCAGGCAAACGCCCACTACGCCAGAGTCATCGGGAGCCGGATTTATTCGGATGTAAGTAAGATAATAAGAAGGATCGTATTTTTTGAGCGCCGACAACGTGCCAAGCACTGCTCTAAGCACTGGGCAGGCCCGAGTTGATCAGGGTGGGCACCGCGGAGCCTTCTAGACGGTCAGCCCGCTGTGGGCTCTATACGTTGCCAATTTGTACTTCCCAAGCGCTTAGTACAGTGCTCTGCACATAGTATGCGCTCAATAAATATGATTGATGATGATGATGTGGGGTAGGGACCGTCTCTAGATGTTGCCAACTTGGACTGCCCCAGCGCTTAGTCCAGTGCTCTGCACACCGTGAGCGCTCAATAAATACGATTGAGTGAATGAATGAATGTTATGCACCCAGTAAGCGCTCAGTAAGTATGACCGGCGGACGGCTTTTCCGTGCCGCCCGTGACCGGAGAAGGTGGGAGACGGTAAAGGTGAGATGGTAAGCTCGACGTGGGCAGGGAGTGTATCTGTTTATTGCTCTGTTGTCCTCTCCCAGACGCTTAGTACAGTGCCCTGCACCCAGTAAGCGCTCAGTAAATATGACCGGCGGACGGCTTCTCCGTGCCGGAGAAGGTGGGAGAGGGTAAAGATGAGACGGTAAGCTCGACGTGGGCAGGGACTGTATCTGTTTATTGCTCTGTTGTCCTCTCCCAGGCGCTTAGTACAGTGCCCTGCACCCAGTAAGCGCTCAGTAAATATGACTGGCGGGCAGCTTCTCCCTGCCACCCCCGACTGGAGAAGGCGGGAGGGGGTGAGACGGTAAGCTCGTCGTGGGCAGGGACTGTATCTGTTTATTGCTCTGTTGTCCTCTCCCAGGCGCTTAGTACAGTGCCCTACACCCAGTAAGTGCTCAGTAAATATGACTGGCGGGCGGCTTCTCCGTGCCACCTCCGACTGGAGAAGGCGGGAGGGGGTGAGACGGTAAGTTCGTCGTGGGCAGGGACTGTATCTGTTTATTGCCCTGTTGTCCTCTCCCAGGCGCTTAGTACAGTGCTCTGCACCCAGTAAGCGCTCAGTAAATACGACTGGCAGACCGTAAGCTCATTGTGAACAGGGCATGTGCCCATTATATTGCCCAAGCGCTTAGTACAACGCTCTGCACACAGAAAGCACTCAATAAATACGATTGACTGACTGGAAGCTCACCGTGGACTGGGAATGTGTCCAGTTATATTCATTCATTCATTCAATCGTATTTATTTAGTGCTTACCGTGTGCAGAGCACTGTACTAAGCGCTTGGGAAATAGAAGTTTGCAACATATGGAGACGGTCCCTACCCAACGGCGGGCTATATTGTTGTCACACACTTCCAAGCGCTCAGTACAGTGCTCTGCACCCAGTAAGCGCTCAGTAAATACGACTGACGGACCGTAAGCTCGTTGTGAACAGGGCATGTGCCCTTTATATTGCCCAAGTGCTTAGTCCAGTGCTCTGTGCACAGAAAGCGCTCAATAAATACGACTGACTGACTGACTGTAAGCTCACTGTGGACTGGGAACGTGTCCAGTTATATTCATTCATTCATTCATTCGTATTTATTGAGCGCTTACTGTGCACAGAGCACTGGACTAAGCGCTTTGGCAATATAATGGGCACATGCCCTGTTTACAACAAGCTTACGTTCTGCCAGTTGTATTTACTGAGCGCTTACTGGGTGCAGAGCACTGTACTAAGCGCTCGGAAGCGTGTGACAACAATATAGCCCGCCGTTGCGTAGGGACCGTCTCTATATGTTGCCACTTGGACTTCCCAAGCGCTTAGTACAGCACTCTGCGCATAGTAAGCGCTCAATAAATACGGTTGAATAAATGAATGAATATAACTGGACACGTTCCCAGTCCACAGTGAGCTTCCAGTCAGTCAGTCGTATTTATTGAGTGCTTTCTGTGCGCAGAGCGCTGTACTAAGCGCTTGGGAAGTGCACGTTGGCAACATCTAGAGATGGTCCCTACCCAACGGCGGGCTATGTTGTTGTCACACGCTTCCAAGCGCTTAGTACAGTGCTCTGCACCCAGTAAGCGCTCAATAAATATGACTGACTGACTGGAAGCTCACTGTGGACTGGGAACGTGTCCAGTTATATTCATTCATTCATTCAATCGTATTTATTGTACTTGTCCTTCCCAAGCGCTTAGTACAGCGCTCTGCGCACGGTAAGCGCTCAATAAATACGGTTGAATAAATGAATGAATATAACTGGACACGTTCCCAGTCCGCAATGAGCTTCCAGTCAGTCAGTTGTATTTATTGAGCGCTTTCTGTGCGCAGAGCGCTGTACTAAGCACTCGGGAAGTACAAGTTGGCAACATATAGAGACAGTCCCTGCCCAACGGCGGGCTATCTTGTTGTCACGCGCTTCCAAGCGCTTAGTACAGCGCTCTGCACCCAGTAAGCGCTCAATAAATACGATTGACTGACTGGAAGCTCACTGTGGACTGGGAACGTGTCCAGTTATATTCATTCATTCATTCAATCGTATTTATTGTACTTGTCCTTCCCAAGCGCTTAGTACAGCGCTCTGCGCACAGTAAGCGCTCAATAAATGCGGTTGAATAAATGAATGACTATAACTGGACACGTTCCCAGTCCGCAATGAGCTTCCAGTCAGTCAGTCGTATTTATTGAGCGCTTTCTGTAAGCGGAGCGCTGTACTAAGCGCTCGGGAAGTACAAGTTGGCAACATCTAGAGACGGTCCTTACCCAACGGCGGGCTATCTTGTTGTCACACGCTTCCAAGCGCTTAGTACAGTGCTCTGCACCCAGTAAGCGCTCAATAAATATGACTGACTGACTGGAAGCTCACTGTGGACTGGGAACGTGTCCAGTTATATTCATTCATTCATTCAATCGTATTTATTGTACTTGTCCTTCCCAAGCGCTTAGTACAGCGCTCTGCGCACGGTAAGCGCTCAATAAATACGGTTGAATAAATGAATGAATATAACTGGACACGTTCCCAGACCGCAATGAGCTTCCAGTCAGTCAGTTGTATTTATTGAGCGCTTTCTGTGCGCAGAGCGCTGTACTAAGCACTCGGGAAGTACAAGTTGGCAACATATAGAGACAGTCCCTGCCCAACGGCGGGCTATCTTGTTGTCACGCGCTTCCAAGCGCTTAGTACAGCGCTCTGCACCCAGTAAGCGCTCAATAAATATGACTGACTGACTGGAAGCTCACTGTGGACTGGGAACGTGTCCAAGTTATATTCATTCATTCATTCAATCGTATTTATTGTACTTGTCCTTCCCAAGCGCTTAGTACAGCGCTCTGCGCACGGTAAGCGCTCAATAAATACGGTTGAATAAATGAATGAATATAACTGGACACGTTCCCAGTCCGCAATGAGCTTCCAGTCAGTCAGTTGTATTTATTGAGCGCTTTCTGTGCGCAGAGCGCTGTACTAAGCACTCGGGAAGTACAAGTTGGCAGCATATAGAGGCGGTCCCTACCCAACGGCGGGCTATCTTGTTGTCACGCGCTTCCGAGCGCTTAGTACAGTGCTCTGCACCCAGTAAGCGCTCAATAAATATGACTGACTGACTGGAAGCTCAGTGTGGACTGGGAACGTGTCCAGTTATATTCATTCATTCATTCAATCGTATTTATTGTACTTGTACTTCCCAAGCGCTTAGTACAGCGCTCTGCGCACGGTAAGCGCTCAATAAATACGGTGGAATAAATGAATGAATATAACTGGACACGTTCCCAGTCCGCAATGAGCTTCCAGTCAGTCAGTCGTATTTATTGAGCGCTTTCTGTGCGCAGAGCGCTGTACTAAGCGCTCGGGAAGTACAAGTTGGCAACATCTAGAGACGGTCCCTACCCAACGGCAGGCTATCTTGTTGTCACACGCTTCCAAGCGCTTAGTACAGTGCTCTGCACCCAGTAAGCGCTCAATAAATACGATTGACTGACTGGAAGCTCACTGTGGACTGGGAACGTGTCCAAGTTATATTCATTCATTCATTTAATCGTATTTATTGTACTTGTAATTCCCAAGCGCTTAGTACAGCGCTCTGCGCACAGTAAGCGCTCAATAAATACGGTTGAATAAATGAATGAATATAACTGGACACGTTCCCAGTCCGCAATGAGCTTCCAGTCAGTCAGTCGTATTTATTGAGCGCTTTCTGTGCGCAGAGCGCTGTACTAAGCGCTTGGGAAGTACAAGTTGGCAACATATAGAGACGGTCCCTACCCAACGGTGGGCTGTGTTGTTGTCACGCGCTTCCGAGCGCTCAGTACAGTGCTCTGAGCTCAGTAAGCGTTCAGTACATCCGCCGGGCTGACGGACCGACGGATGATGGACAGCGGGGCGGAGGTGGGCGTCTGACTCGGGCCTCCACCGTCTCCCCCATCCCCGCTCCGGCCGTAGTTGTCCAGTATCTGCCGGACGGCCGTCCACGCGGGCGTGGTGAAGAACCGGGGCGGCTACGTGGACGTCATGCCCACGGACAAGAGGAGCGTCTACACCGCCTCCTTCCAGAACGGGATCTTCTCGGAAAGGTATCCCGCTTCCCGGGCTTCCCCACCGATCCGTGGTGCCGATAAGCGCTCAATAAGTACGATTGATGGATCGATTGAGCCTCTTGGGCCCTCTTGGGAGTCGTCTACTAAGCAGCCACTCCTCTCCAGGACGGGGGAGTCGAGAGAAACCCGCTCTGCTCCGCCTGGGTGCTCAGTGCGGGACTCTACGCCCAGTAGGTGCCCAAGGCTTTGCACCCTGTAGGTGTCCAGTACAGTGCCTTCAACCTGCAGCTGTCCAGTACAGTGCTGTGCACTTGGTAGGCCCCCAGCACAGCGTTCTGCACCCGCTAAGCGTCCAGTACAGGTCTCTTTACCCAGTAAGCACCGACTTCACCCAGTAGACAGCCAGTCCTTGTAATAGGCCCCCAGTACAGCCCCAAATAATAAGCGCTTAGTACAGTGCCCATGCAGCCCCAGCCCCCAATACTAAGCGCTTAGTACAGTGCTCAAGCGCTTAGTACAGTGCTCTGCACACAGCGCTCAATAAATACGATTGAATGAATGAATAATAATAATAATACTAATTGTGGTATTTGTTGAGCACTCACAGAGTAAGCAGCGTGGCTCATCATCATCATCATCATCAGTCGTATTTATTGAGCGCTTACTATGTGCAGAGCACTGTACTAAGCGCTTGGGAAGTACAAATTGGTAACAAATAGAGACCGTCCCTACCCGACAGGGGGCTCACAGTCTAAAAGGGGGAGACAGAGAACAAAACCAAACGTACTAACAAAATAAAATCAATAGAATAGATATGGTCAAGTAAAATAAATAAATAAATAAATAAATGTTTATAAATATATTTATATAAATATCAGTGGAAAGAACACGGCCTTTGGAGTCAGAAGTCATGGGTTCAAATCCCGGCTCCGCCGCTTGTCAGCTGGGTGGCTTTGGGCGAGCCACTTCACTTCTCTGGGCCTCAGTGACCTCATCTGGAAAATGGGGATGAAGACTGTGGGACCACCTCATCACCTTGTAACCTCCCCAGCGCTCAGAACAGTGCTTTGCACATAATAAGCGCTTAACAAATGCCATTATTATTATTATTATTATTATTAACGAATACCATCATGATTATAAGCGCCTAACAAATACCGTAATTATTATTACGGGCCAAACACTGTTCTAAGCTCTGGGGTAGATACAAGGTGATCAGGTTGTCCCACGGGGGGCTCACAGGCTTCATCCCCATTTTACAGATGAGGGAACTGAGGCCCAGAGCAGGTAAGCGGCTTGCCCAAGGAGATGAGTGACGGGGCCGGGATTAGAACTCAGCTCCTCTGACTCCCAAGCCGAGGCTGTTGCCACTGAGCCAATGCTGCTTCTCCTAATATAATAATAATAATAATAGCATTTATTAAGCACTTACTATGTGCTTGATAGACTTAATAGTCGTCTAGACTGTGAGCCCACTGTTGGGTAGGGACCGTCTCTGTGTGTTGCCGACTTGTACTTCCCAAGCGCTTAGTACAGCGCTCTGCACACAGTAAGCGCTCAATAAATACGATCGATGTGCAGAGCACTGTTCTAAGCACCGGGGGGGGATACAAGGTGATCAGGTTGGCCCCCGTGGGGCTCCCAGTCTTCATCCCCATTTTCCAGATGAGGGAACCGAGGCACAGAGAATAATAATAATAATAATGATGGCATTTATTAAGCGCTTACTATGTGCCAAGCACTGTTCTAAGCGCCGCGGGGGGCGGGGGGGGATACAAGGTGATCAGGTTGTCCCCCGTGGGGCTCCCAGTCTTCATCCCCATTTTCCAGATGGGGGAACTGAGGCACAGAGAATAATAATAATAATAATGATGGCATTTATTAAGCGCTTACTATGTGCAAAGCACTGTTCTAAGCGCCCGGGGGGGATACAAGGTGATCAGGTTGTCCCCCGTGGGGCTCACAGTCTTCATCCCCATTTTCCAGATGAGGGAACTGAGGCACAGAGAATAATAATAATAATAATAATGGCATTTATTAAGCGCTTACTATGTGCAAAGCACTGTTCTAAGCGCCGGGGGGGATACAAGGTGATCAGATTGTCCCCCGTGGGGCTCACAGTCTTCATCCCCATTTTCCGGATGAGGGAACTGAGGCACAGAGAATAATAATAATAATAATAATGGCATTTATTAAGCAATTACTATGTGCCAAGCACTGTTCTAAGTGCCGCGGGGGGCGGGGGGGATACAAGGTGATCAGGTTGTCCCCCGTGGGGCTCCCAGTCTTCATCCCCATTTTCCAGATGAGGAAACTGAGGCCCAGAGAAGCGAAGTGACTCTCCCAAAGTCACCCAGCTGACAGTTGGCGGAGCCGGCATTTGAACCCGTGACCCCTGACTCCAAAGCCCGGCCTCTTTCCGCCGAGCCGGGCTGTAGATAAAGACGACGAATAAGAAGGAAACGCTTTCGCGGATTTAAGATCAATCAATCAATCGATCGTATTTATTGAGCGCTGACTGTGTGCAGAGCACTGTACTGAGCGCTTGGGAAGTCCAAGTTGGCGAAATATAGAGATGGTCCCTACCCGACAGTGGGCTCAGAGTCTTGTCAACGTTTTCCCGGTTGGTTTTTTTTTAAGGAATGTTTGTCCTCTCCTCTTGCAGCTTGCAGAATCCTCCGGGCGGAAAGGCTTTCCGAGTGTTTGCTGTCCTTTGAACGCCACCCCCTTCTCCTTCCCCAGACCCTCCCCCAGAAACTCACAGACACACACACACACACAACACACGGAAAAGTAGGCCCGAATATTTGGAAGGGGCCATTGGTGCCAGCTTAGAAGACCCTACTCCCTCCAGATCCCGCCGGGCTCGAAAACGACGCCGATCGGGTGTTTCAGGCCTTCCGGATTTTTCCATCCCCCCGGAGATCCGAGCGGATCCATCGTGCGAAACTCAAATCCGGGACGGAATCGTTGGGAAAAATGATCCCAGGCCCAGGGCCTTGAGGGAGAAGCCTGTGTTGGACGCCGCTATATTTTCTTAGCAGTGATTTCTGGGCATTCCCTCCAGGGCCGTGAGAGTTCTCCGACTCCGCGAAGGAATGGCGCTTTTTGATTTGGACTCTCCCGGGCGCTTAGTACAGTACAGCTACGCAGAGTGAGCGCTCTATAAATGCCGTCGAAAGAATGAATGCCACTCGATCCGTTTCAGAGGCCTTACCCTCGCGCCAACCCGGGCGGTCCAGAGAGACCGCCGATCGTGTGATCGTGGAGACGGAGCCCTCACCCTGCCAAAGGAAGTCAGGATTTTGCCGGTTTCCCGGCAAAAAGGCCGGAATTCCCCTGTTTCTGGGAGGCAGGAGGCCTGGGATCTAATCCACTCTCCGCCATTTGCTTGCTGTGTGACCTTGGGCCGGTCGCTTCTCTCTGCCTCCTTTTCCTCACCCGTAAAAATGGGGATTCGATCCCCGTTCCCCTCTCCCCCGCCCTCCGGACTGCGAGGCTCGTGTCCCTTCTGCTTGTGTTTTATCTACTCCGGCGCTTAGTACGGTGCCCGGCACCTCGTAAGCACCCTAGCAGATATCACGATGATTTCACGCTCCGTTTTCTGCCCTTTGTGCGATCGGATGGGTGGAAATGTTTCTGCTGCTCTGAGAGTGTCTTCACTTTTTCCGGTGAGCCAAGTGCCTAGGTGAACCGGCCCAAATTGATGAAAGGAATTGAATCCCGTGTGTGAGATTTAAGCCTGAGGTCCCTGGACCCCTTTCTCTCTTTCTCTCTCTGTGTCTCTCTTTCTCCTCCTCCTCTCTCTCTCTTCTTTCCCTCTTGCTCCATCTCTCTCCCGCTCCTCTCTCCATCTCTGTCCCTCGATTCCCCTCTCCCTCCCTCTCTCTCTTCCTCTCTCTCCCTCCTTTTCGCTCCCTCTCTATCTTGCTCTCGTTCCCTCTCCCCTTTTCCTTTCCCTCTTTCTCTTGCTCCTCCTCCCTTTCTCTCCATCTCTCTTTCCCTCTCCCTCTCTCCCTCCCTCTCCCTCTCTCCATCTCTCTGTCTCTCTCTTTCCCTCTCCCTTCCTTTCTCTCTTCCCCTCCCTCCTTTTCCCTCCCTCTCTATCTTGCTCTGTTTCCCTCTCTCCCCTTTTCCTTTCCCTCTTTCTCTTGCTCCCTCTCCCGTTTTCTCCATCTCTCTCTTTCCCTCTCCCTTCCTCTCTCCCTCCCTCTCCCTCTCTCCATCTCTGTCTCTCTCTTTCCCTCTCCTTTCCTTTCTCTCTTCCCCTCCCTCCTTTTCCCTCCCTCTCTATCTTGCTCTGTTTCCCTCTCTCCCCTTTTCCTTTCCCTGTTTCTCTTGCTCCCTCTCCCTTTCTCTCTATCTCTCTCTTTCCCTCTCCCATCCTCTCTCCCTCCCTCTCCCTCTCTCCATCTCTGTCTCTCTCTTGCCCTCTCCTTTCCTTTCTCTCTTCCCCTCCCTCCTTTTTGCTCCTCTATATCTTGCTCTCTTTCCCTCTCCCATCCTCTCTCCCTCCCTCTCCCTCTCTCCATCTCTGTCTCTCTCTTGCCCTCTCCTTTCCTTTCTCTCTTCCCCTCCCTCCTTTTTGCTCCTCTATATCTTGCTCTCTTTCCCTCTCTCCTCTTTTCCTTTCCCTCTTTCTCTTGCTCCCTCTCCCTTTTTCTCCATCTCTCTTTCCCTCTCCCTTCCTCTCTCCATCCCTCTCCCTCTCTCCATCTCTGTCTCTTTCCCTCTCCCTTTCTCTCTTCCCCTCCCTCCTTTTCCCTCCCTCTCTGTCTTCCCCTCCCTCCTTTTCCCTCCCTCTCTCTCTTCCCCTCCCTCCTTTTTGCTCCCTCTCTATTTTGCTCTCTTTCCCTCTCTCCCCTTTTCCTTTCCCTGTTTCTCTTGCTCCCTCTCCCTTTCTCTCCATCTCTCTCTTTCCCTCTCCCTTCCTCTCTCCCTCCCTCTCCCTCTCTCCATCTCTCTGTTTCTCCCTTTCCCTCTCCCTTCCTTTCTCTCTACCTCTCCCTCCTTTTCACTCCCTATCTTGCTCTCTTTTCCTCTCTCCCCTTTTCCTTTCCCTCTCTTCCCTTTGCCTTCCCCTCTTTCTCTTGCTCCCTCTCCCTTTCTCTCCATCTCTCTCCTTCCCTCTCCCTCTCTCCATCTCTGTCTCTTTCCCTCTCCCTTCCTTTCTCTCTTCCTCTCCCTCCTTTTCCCTCCCTCTCTCTTCCCCTCCCTCCTTTTCGCTCCCTCTCTATCTTGCTCTCTTTCCCTCTCTCCCCTTTTCCTTTCCCTCTGTCCCCTTTTCCTTTCCCTCTTTCTCTTGCTCCTCCTCCCTTTCTCTCCATCTCTCCCTCTCCCTTCCTCTCTCCCTCGCTCTCCCTCTCTCCATCTCTCTGTGTCTCTCCCTCCCTCACCCTCTCTGTCTCCCTCTCTTTCCATCTCTCCCCCTCTTACTCCCCCCTCCTTTTCTCCCCCCTCTATCTCTCCATCTCTCTTTCCCTCTCCCTTCCTCTCTCTCTGTCTCCTTCTATCTCCCTCTCTTTCCATCTCCCATTCTCTCCTTTCCATCTCCCTCTTGGTCCCTCTCTCCCTCTGCTTCTCTCCACCCTCTATCTCTCCATCTCTGTCTCTCTTTCCATCTCCCATTTGCTCCTTTCCATCTCCCTCTCCTTCTCTCCGCCCTCTATCTCTCCATCTCTGTCTCTCTTTCCCTCTCCCTTCCTCTTCCCTCCCTCTCCCTCTTTCCCTCTGTCCCTCTCCCTCACCCATCCTCAAACCAATCAGGGCCTACTGTCAGGCCGCGTCTTGTGTCTCCGGGCGGACACAAAGGAACAGGCTCTCGAAGAAGACCTTTTGGACTCCCGTCTCCCCGATGGTGCATTTTCTCTTCTGGGAGCAAGGTGGGCAGCCTCCGGCCCACGGAAAATAGGAGCGTGATGTTTATTCTCTGTAACAAACACATGGTGCTTGTAGACGAAAGACCGCTGCCACTTGGTTTTTCCGATACTGATTTTCTGCTGGCGAATTTACTGTTATCTCTTATAAACATGTGAACAGCCCGCACGTCTCCGAGTGTTTTTCATCCCTGTCCGAGCTCGGCTAGAGTTAGAACTTGATTCATTCGGTCAGTCGTATTTATTGGGAGCTTACCATGTGCCGAGCGCTGTCCTGAGCCCTCGGGAGAGGACAGCGCAACGATAAACAGACACGTTACCTGCCCACATTGAGCTTACAGTCTTCTATAAGACTATAGAGAAGCAGCGAGGCTCAGTGGGAAGAGCATGGGCTTTGGAGTCAGGGGTTATGGATTCGAATCCCGGCTCTGCCTATTAGTCAATCAATCAATCGTATTTATTGAGCGCTTACTGTGTGCAGAGCACTGGACTAAGTGCTTGGGAAGTCCAAGTTGGCAACATCTAGAGACAGTCCCTACCCAACAGTGGGCTCACAGTCTAAAAGGGGGAGACAGAGAACAAAACCAAACATACTAACAAAATAAAATGAATAGAATAGATATGTACAGGTAAAATAAATAAATAAATAGAGTAATAAATATGTACAAACATATATACATATATACAGGTGATATACATATATACAGGTGATATACATATGTACAGGTGCTCAAAGTCACACAATTGTCAGCTGTGTGACTTTGAGCAAGTCACTTCACTTCTCTGGGCCTCAGTTCCCTCATCTGGAAAATGGGGATGAAGACCGTGATCCCCCGAGCAAGTCACTTCACTTCTCTGGGCCTCAGTTCCCTCATCTGGAAAATGGGGATGAAGAACGTGATCCCCCAGTGGGACAACTGGATCGCCTTGTAACCTCCCCAGCGCTTAGAACGGTATTTAACGTAACGGTATTTAATGTAACAGTATCAGAACGGTATATTATAGAGAAGCAGCGTGGCTCAGTGGAAAGAGCCCGGGCTTTGGAGTCAGTGGTCATGGGTTCGAATCCCGTCTCCGCCACATGTCTGCTGTGTGACCTTGGACAAGTCACTTAGCTTCTCTGAGCCTCAGTTCCCTCATCTGTAAAATGGGGATGAAGACTGTGAACCCAGCGTGGGCCAACCTGATCATCTTGTATCCCCCCAGCGCTTAGAACAGTGCTTTGCACATAGTAAGTGCTTAATAAATGCCATCATTATTATTATTATTATTTTGCACATAGTAAGCGCTTAATAAATGCCATTGTCATTATTATCATTCTGAGTCAAAGGAGGCCGGGTGGTTGCAGTGAGAAGGGGAAGATTGGAGGGATTCTAGATTAGAAGCTCTTTGTGGGCAGGGAGCGTGTCGGCCTACTCCGTTCTTTCATAGGAAGCAGTGTGGCCCAGTGGATGGAGCACGGATTGGGAGTCAGAGGACCTGGGTTCTAATCCTGCTCCACCACCTGTCTGCTGCGTGACCAGTTCAAGGAATGTTGCCTCTTATAGGGCGATATTATTGATGTCTGTCTCGCTCCCTCTAGACTGTAAGCTCATTGTGGGCAGGGACTGTCACCGTTTTTTGTTGCGTTGTACTTTTCCAAGCGCTCTGCACACCGTAAGCGCTCATTAAATGCCATCGAAAGAGTGAAAGAATGGATTGTACTCTCCCAAGCGCTTGTGTCGTACTATGTGCTGGGCACTGTACTAAGAGAAGCAGTGTCACACAGTGGAAAAGATCACGGGCTCTGGAGTCAGGGGTCATGGGTTCAAATCCCGGCTCCGCCAACTGTCAGCTGGGTGACTCTGGGCGAGTCACTTCACTTCTCTCTGCCTCAGTTCCCTCATCTGGAAAATGGGGATTACAATTGTGTGAGCCCCCCGTGGGACAACCTGATCACCCTGTAACCTCCCCAGCGCTTAGACTAGTGCTGTGCATGCAGTAAGCGCTCAGTCTGACTTCTCTGTGCCTCGTCTGTAAAATGAGGGTTAAGACTGTGAGCCCCATGAGGGACAGGGACCGTGTCCAACCTGATTAGCTCGTATCTCCCCCAGCGCTTCGTAATAATAATAAATAATAATGAGGACATTTATTAAGCGCTTCCTATGTGCAAAGCACTGTTCTAAGCGCTGGGGAGGCTACAGGGTGATCAGGTTGTCCCACAGTTTTAATCCCCATTTTCCAGATGAGGGAACTGAGGCAGAGAGAAGTGAGGTGACTAGCCCAAAGTCATGTACTCCCCAAGCGCTCAGTACAGTGCTCTGCACAGAGTAAGCGCTCAATAAATACGATTGATGATGATGATGATGATGACAGTCGGCGGAGCCAGGATTTGAACCCGTGACCTCTGACTCCAGAGCCCGTGATCTTCCCCACTGAGCCACGCTGCTTCTCTTAGTACAGTGCCTGGCACATAGTAAGCACTTGAAGACTCTAAAGAAAGCAAATTCCTGTCCTCACGGGGTTCTCAATCTAATATTCCCCCCCCGAGGATGTACGTATTTGTTCTAGTTTGAGGATGGCGGGGTCTGGGTTTCCAAGGGATGTCGGCTACTTTAGCTTTGGGAACTGAAAGTGTCGCTTACTCATCATCATCATCATCATCATCAATCGTATTTATTGAGCGCTTACTATGTGCAGAGCACTGTACTAAGCGCTTGGGAAGTACAAATTGGCAACATCTAGAGACAGTCGCTACCCAACAGTGGGCTCACAGTCTAAAAGGGGGAGACAGAGAACAAAACCAAACATAGTAGCAAAATAAAATAAATAGAATAGATATGTACAAGTAAAATGAATCAATCAATCAATAAATAGAGTAATAAATATGTACAAATGTATATATATATATGTACAGGTGCTGTGGGGATGAGGCCAAATCAAAGCCAAATCAACCCTCACACCCGGACCTCACCAACATGAGCTCGGAAAACTCCCTCTGATATTTAGAGGTGAGCCGACTCACCGAGTGCTATTTATTGGGTGCCTCCTGGGTCCAATTTCGTTGTGGGCTGGAAAGGTGTCTGTTATATTCCAAGCGCTTAGTACCGTGTTCCGGAGACAGCGCCTCACAAATGCCGTAGAGGAGCCGGAGGTCATGGGTTCAAATCCCGGCTCCGCCAGTTGTCAGCTGGGTGACTTTGGGCGAGTCGCTTCACTTCTCTGGGCCTCAGTTACCTTCTCTGGGCCTCAGTGGAAAGAGCCCAGGCTTTGGAGCCGGAGGTCATGGGTTCAAATCCCGGCTCCGCCAGTTGTCAGCTGGGTGACTTTGGGCGAGTTGCTTCACTTCTCTGGGCCTCAGTTACCTTCTCTGGGCCTCAGTGGAAAGAGCCCAGGCTTTGGAGCCGGAGGTCATGGGTTCAAATCCCGGCTCCGCCAGTTGTCAGCTGGGTGACTTTGGGCGAGTCGCTTCACTTCTCTGGGCCTCAGTTACCTTCTCTGGGCCCAGAGAAGTGAAGCGATTCGCCCAAAGTCACACAGCTGACAACTGGCGGAGCCGGGATTCGAACCCATGACCTCACCTGTAAAATGGGGATTTAGACTGTGAGCCCCCCGGGGGACAACCTGATCACCTTGTAACCTCCCCAGCGCTTAGAACAGTGCCTGCACATAGTAAGCGCTTAATAAATGCCGTCATTATTATTATTAAATCATCATCATCAATCGTATTTATTGAGCGCTTACTATGTGCAGAGCACTGTACTAAGCGCTTGGGTAGTACAAATTGGCAACATATGGAGACAGTCCCTACCCAACAGTGGGCTCACAGTCTAAAAGGGGGAGACAGAGAACAAAACCAAACATACTAACAAAATAAAATAAATAGAATAGATATGTACAAATAAAATTAATAAAGAGTAATAAATATGTACAAACATATATACATATAAATGCCACAGTTATTATTATTACAGTACCCTGCACACAGAAAGTGCTCAGTAAATACGATCAATTGATGGCAGAGAGCTGATCCTTTCGGGCGAATGTTCCTCTGGAAAATCTGGACAATTCCGGGTCTGGCGGAATTCCCATCCCGCCGCCCCCGGTTCCGGTGGATTCCAGTGGAAATTCTCCCCAGTGCCCGCTTTGAAGGGGTGGAGTGGGATGAATCAGTCCATCGAGGGGGTTTATTTAGCGCTTACTGTGGGCAGAGCACTGTACTAAGCGCTTGGGGACAATAGAAGGGACACATTTCCTGCCCGCAACAGGATGAAGCGGGAAATGTGGTTTCCATAGAGGCGGAGAGCCAGTGGACACTGGCCCGTGTGCTGACCCTTGGCATGGACAGTTTTCTCTGCACATAGTAAGCGCTCAATAAATACGATTGATTGATTTTCTCCCTCGGTCCATGGTCACTGCAACCCGCCGCAGGGGAATGGCTACGCAGGTTTGGAGCCAGGGGTTAGTGGACTGTCATTTATGTTGCCGACCTGTAATAATAATAACCATCATCATCATCATCATCATCAATCAATCAATCAATCAATCAGTCGTATTTATTGAGCGCTTACTGTGTGCAGAGCACCGGACTAAGCGCTTGGGAAGTACAAGTTGGCAGCATATTATTATTATTATTATTATTATTATTAATCGTATTTATTGAGCACTTACTATGTGCAGAGCACTGGACTGAGCGCTTGGGAAGTCCAAGTTGGCAGCATCTAGAGACGGTCCCTACCCAACAGTGGGCTCACAGTCTAGAAAGGGGAGACAGAGAACAAAACCAAACATACTAACAAAATAAAATAAATAGAATAGATATGGACAAGTAAAATAAATAAATAAATAAATAAATAGAGAAATAAATATGTACAAACATATATACATATATATATACATATACATATTATTTATATATATATATAAATAATAGCATTTATTAAGCGCTTACTGCGTTCAAAGCACTGTTCTAAGCACTGGGGAGGTTACAAGGCGATCAGGTTTTCCCACAGGGGGCTCCCAGTAATAATAATAATAATAATGATGGCATTTATTAAGCGCTTACTATGTGCAAAGCCCTGTTCTAAGCACTGGGGAGGTTACAAGGCGATCAGGTTGTCCCACAGGGGGGTCACAGTAGTAATAATAATAATAATAATGATGGCATTTATTAAGCGCTTACTACGTGCAAAGCACTGTTCTAAGCGCTGGGGCAGTTACAAGGTGATCAGGTTGTCCCACAGGGGGCTCCCAGTAATAATAATAATAATAATGATGGTATTTATTAAGCGCTTACTATGTGCAAAACACTGTTCTAAGCACTGAGGAGGTTACAAGGCGATCAGGTCCCACAGGGGGCTCCCAGTAATAATAATAATAATAATAATAATAATAATGATGGCATTTATTAAGCGCTTACTATGTGCAGAGCACTGTTCTAAGCGCTGGGGTGGTTACAAGGTGATCAGGTTGTCCCACAGGAGGCTCACAGTCTTCATCCCCATTTTGCAGATGAGGTCACTGAGGTGCAGAGAAGTGAAGTGACTGGCCCAAAGTCACCCAGCTGACAATTGGCAGAGCCGGGATTCGAACCCATGACCTCTGACTCTAGACTGTGAGTCCACTATTGGGTAGGGACTGCATATGTTGCCAACTTGTACTTCCCAAGCGCTTAGTCCAGTGCTCTGCACACAGTAAGCGCTCAATAAATACGGTTGATGATGATGATGATGAAGCGACTTGCCCAAGGTCACACAGCAGACAGGAGCCGGGATTAGAACCCACGACCTCTGACGCCCAAGCCCGTGTTCCTGCCACTAAGCCACGCTGCTTCTCAGTACGACGCTCACCCCACTCCCAGCGCCACAGCCCGTGTTGTCCACATCCTTAAAGCTTGCGGTTTCCCCTACTTGTAATTTATTTTACCGTCTCTCCCCGACTAAACTATAAGCTCCCTGTGGTCAAGGATCGCGTCTACTTTATTTTTCTCTCCCGAACGCTCAGCACAGTTCCCAGCCCTTAGATTCCTCCCTCAGGATCCCACCTGGAGAATTTCCAGTCCTCAACCAGTCTCGATTATGGGAGGGAGAGTCAAGCGGAGGCCTACCCGTGCCATTCGTAGCTTGGGCAGTGGCTAGCGATTGGCAGCCCATATATTAATGACTTTTATTAAGCGCTTACTATGTGCCAAGCACTGTTCTAAGCGCTGCGGAGGTTACAAGGTGATCAGGTTGTCCCACGGGGGGCTCACAATCTTAATCCCTATTTTACAGATGAGGTAACTGAGGCCCAGAGAAGTGAAGCGACTTGCCCAGAGTCACACAGCTGACAGTCGGTAGAGCCGGGATTTGAACCCATGATCTCTGACTCCAAATCAATCAATCAATCAATCAATCAATCGTATTTATTGAGCGCTTACTGTGTGCAGAGCACTGTACTAAGCGCTTGGGAAGTCCAAGTCGGCAACACATAGAGCCGGTCCCTACCCAACAGCGGGCTCACAGTCTAGAAGGGGGAGACAGAGAACAAAACCAAACATACGCTGCTTCCCAAGTAATGATAATAATAATAATGATAGCATTTATTAAGCGCTTACTATGTGCAAAGCACTGTTCAAAGTGCTGGGGAGGTTACAAGGTGATCAGGTTGTCCCACAGGGGGCTCACAATCTTAATCCTCGTTTTACAGATGAGGAAACTGAGGCACAGAGAAGTGAAGCGACTTGCCCGGAGTCACCCAGCTGACAATTGGCAGAGCCGGGATTTGAACCCGTGATCTCTGACTCCAAAGCCCGGGCTCTTTCCACTGAGCCACGCTGCTTCCCAAGTAATGATAATAGTAATAATGATAGCATTTATTAAGCGCTTACTATGTGCAAAGCACTGTTCTAAGCACTGCAGAGGTTACAAGGTGATCAGGTTGTCCCACGGGGGGCTCACAATCTTCATCCCCGTTTTACAGATGAGGGAACTGAGGCCCAGAGAAGTGAAGTGACTTGCCCGAAGTCACACAGCTGACAGTTGGCAGAGCCGGGATTTGAACCCATATCTCTGACTCCAAAGCCCGGGCTCTTTCCACTGAGCCACGCTGCTTCCCTAGTAATAATAATAATAATAATGATAGCATTTTTAAAGCACTTACTATGTGCAAAGCACTGTTCTAAGCGCTGGGGAGGTTACAAGGTGATCAGGTTGTCCCTCAGGGGGCTCACAATCTTAATCCCCATTTTACAGATGAGGGAACTGAGGCCCAGAGAAGTGAAGTGACTTGCCCAAGTGTCTACCAATTCTTTTCTATGGTCTTTACCCAACTGCTTAGTAATAATAATAATAATGATGATGATACTGTATATACCTGTATATATGTTTGTACATATTTATTACTCTATTTTATTTGTACAAATTTATTCTATTTATTTTATTTTGTTAATATGTTTTGTTTTGTTCCCTGTCTCCCCCTTCTAGACTGTGAGCCCGCTGTTGGGTAGGGACCGTCTCTAGATGTTGCCAACTTGGACTTCCCAAGCGCTTAGTACAGTGCTTTGCACACAGTAAGCGCTCAATAAATACAATTGATTGATTGATTGATTTTACAGATGAGGGAACTGAGGCCTAGAGAAGTGAAGTGACTTGCCCAAGTGTCTACCAATTCTTTTCTATGGTCTTTTCCCAACTGCTTAGTAATAATAATAATAATAATAATGATACTGTATATACCTGTATATATGTATATATGTTTGTACGTATTTATTATTCTATTTATTTATTTATTTTACTTGTACATATTTATTCTATTTATTTTATTTTGTTAATATGTTTTCTTTTGTTGTCTGTCTCCCCCTTCTAGACTGTGAACCCGCTGTTGAGTAGGGACTGTCTCTATATGTTGCCAACTTGTACTTCCCAAGCGCTTAGTACAGTGCTCTGCACACAGTAAGCACTCAATAAATACGAATGAATGAACGAATGAATGAATGATGGCATTTATTAAGCACTTACTATGTGCAAAGCACCGTTCTGAGCGCTGGGGTAGATACAAAGTGATCAGATTGTCCCACATGGGGCTCACAGTCTTCATTCCCATTTGACAGATGAGGGAACTGAGGCCCAGAGAAGTGAAATGACTTGCCTAAGGTCACACAGCAGACAAGCAGCGTGGCTCAGTGGAGAGAGCCCGGGCTTTGGAGTCAGAGGTCGTGGGTTCAAATCCCGTCTGCCACTTGTCAGCTGTGTGACTTTGGGCAAGTCACTTCACTTCTCTGGGCCTCAGTTCCCTCATCTGCAAAATGGGGATGAAGACTGTGAGCCCCCCGTGGGACAACCTGATCACCTGGGAACCTCCCCAGCGTTTAGAAGAGTGATTTGCACATAGTAAGCACTTAATAAATGCCATCATTATTATTATTATTACACTCCATCAATCGCATTTATGAGGTACGTACCATGTGTGGTATTTGAAATATTTATTTCATTTTGTGAATATGTTTGGTTTTGTTCTCTGTCTCCCCCTTCTAGACTGTGAGCCCGCTGTTGGGTAGGGACCGTCTCTCTATGTTGCTAACTTGTACTTCCCAAGCGCTTAGTACAGTGCTCTGCACACAGTAAGCGCTCAATAAATATGATTGATTGATTGATTTATGAGGCACGTACCATGTGCGGTATTTAAAATATTTATTTTATTTCGTTAATGTTTTGTTTTGTTCTCTGTCTCCCCCTTCTAGACTGTGAGCCCACTGTCGGGTAGGGACCGTCTCTCTATGTTGCCAACTTGGACTTCCCAAGCGCTTAGTACAGTGCTCTGCACACAGTAATCGCTCAATAAATACGACTGATTGATTGATTTATGAGGCACGTACTGTGTGCAGTATTTAAAATATTTATTTTATTTCGTTAATGTTTCTTTTGTTCTCTGTTTCCCCCTTCTAGACTGTGAGCCCACTGTTGGGTAGGGACCGTCTCTCTATATTGCCAACTTGGACTTCCCAAGCGCTTAGTACAGTGCTCTGCACATAGTAAGCGCTCAATAAATACGATTGATTGATTGATTTATGAGGCACGTACCGTGGGCGGTATTTAAAATATTTATTTTATTTTGTTAATATGTTTTGTTTTGTTCTCTGTCTCCCCCTTCTAGACTGTGAGCCCACTGTCGGGTAGGGACCGTTTCTCGATGTTGCCAACTTGGACTTCCCAAGCGCTTAGTACAGTGCTCTGCACACTGATTGATTGATTGATTGATTGCGTAGCGCCGTACTAAGAGCTTGGGAGGGGACGTTATTGTAGAAGCAGCGTGGCGCAGTGGAAAGAACTCAGACTTTGGAGTCAGAAGTCATGGGTTCAAATCCCGGCTCCACCAATTGTCAGTTGGGGGACTTTGGGCAAGTCACCACTTCTCTGGGCCTCAGTTACCACATCTGTAAAATGGGGATTAATACTGTGAGCCCCCCCATGGGACAACCTGATCACCTTGTAACCTCCCCAGCGCTTATTACAGTGCTTTGCACATAGTAAGCGCTTAATAAATGCCATTATTATTATTATTATTCTTATAGAATCGCCCGTTGTTGGCGGAGCCGGGATTTGAACCCCTAACCTTTTGACTCCCGGGCCTAGCCCTATCCATTTCACCAAGCTGCTTCTCTCAGCGGGGCTCAATAAATGCCAATAAAGTTGATAATATTCGCCGCCAAGCAGCACAATGAGAGAGGCAGGAGGCCAGAGAAAGTGGGTTTATTCAGGAAGCGTGGTTTCCTGAAGCTTTCCTGGAGAAACGTTTATCCGGGGCTTCTCGGGTCAAGGGGAAAAGGAGAGGGAGTGGCTGGGGAATCAATCAATCAATCAATCAATCAATCAATCGTATTTATTGAGTGCTTTCTGTGTGCAGAGCACTGGACTAAGTGCTTGGGAAGAGACTTGGGAAGAGACTGTCCATGAGACAGTCCCTACCCAACAGTGGGCTCACAGTCTAAAAGACTGTGGAATTGTGGAATGGGCCGGGAATTGCAGAGGCCACCGGGAAGTGCACGCTGTTCCTCACACTCCAGCCCCCAAAGGGCCATCTCTGGAAAAGTTTTTCGACGCAGAGCGTTCCCCTCCCACCCCTGCCACAAAATGCTGGATTTGTCCTCCTCTAACGCTGACAAAAATCCGAAAGCAGAAACCATCATTCCGTCTCGCGCGTTTGTCTCCAAGACTGGTGCCCCCAAATTGTAATCATAATAATGATCAAGCAATCAATCAATCGTATTTATTGAGCGCTTACTGTGTGCAGAGCACTGGACTAAGCGCTTGGGAATGCCCATGTCTCTCCCATCCTAAAAAAACCCTCTCTTGACCCCACCTCACCTTCTAGTTATCGCCCCATATCCTTCCTACCATTCCTTTCCAAACTCCTTGAACGAGTTGTCTACACGCGCTGCCTAGAATTCCTCAACAACAACTCTCTCCTCGACCCCCTCCAGTCTGGCTTCCGTCCCCTACATTCCACAGAAACTGCCCTCTCAAAGGTCACCAATGACCTCCTGCTTGCCAAATCCAACGGCTCATATTCTGTCCTAATCCTCCTCGAACTCTCAGCCGCCTTTGACACTGTGGACCACCCCCTTCTCCTCAACACGCTATCCGACCTTGGCTTCACAGACTCCGTCCTCTCCTGGTTCTCCTCTTACCTCTCCGGTCGTTCATTCTCAATCTCTTTTGCAGGCTCCTCCTCCCCCTCCCATCCCCTTACTGTGGGGGTTCCCCAAGGTTCAGTTTTTGGTCCCCTTCTGTTCTCGATCTACACGCATTCCCTTGGTGACCTCATTTGCTCCCACGGCTTCAACTCTCATCTCTACGCTGATGACACCCAGATCTCCATCTCTGCCCCTGCTCTCTCCCCCTCTCTTCAGGCTCGCATCTCCTCCTGCCTTCAGGACATCTCCATCTGGATGTCTGCCCGCCACCTAAAACTCAACATGTCCAAGACTGAACTCCTTGTCTTCCCTCCCAAACCCTGCCCTCTCCCTGACTTTCCCATCTCTGTTGACGGCACTACCATCCTTCCCGTCTCACAAGCCCGCAACCTGGGTGTCATCCTTGACTCCGCTCTCTCATTCACCCCTCACATCCTAGCCGTCACCAAAACCTGCCGGTCTCAGCTCCACAACATTGCCAAGATCCGCCCTTTCCTCTCCATCCCTACCGCTACCCTGCTCATTCAAGCTCTCATCCTATCCCGTCTGGGCTACTGCATCAGCCTTCTCTCTGATCTCCCATCCATGTGTCTTTCCCCACTTCAATCCATACTTCATGCCGCTGCCCGGATTGTCTTTGTCCAGAAATGCTCTGGGCATGTTACTCCCCTCCTCAAAAATCTCCAGTGGCTACCAATCAATCTGCACATCAGGCAGAAACTCCTCACCCTGGGCTTCCAGGCTGTCCATCCATCCCCTCGCCGCCTCCTACCTCACCTCCCTTCTCTCCTTCTACTGCCCAGCCCGCAACCTCCGCTCCTCCACCGCTAATCTCCTCACCGTACCTCGTTCTCGCCTGTCCCGCCATCGACCCCCGGCCCCCGTCCTCCCCCGGAGCCTGGAATGCCCCCAATCCCTCTGCCCATCCGCCAAGCTCGCTCTCTTCCTCCCTTCAAGGCCCTACTGAGAGCTCCCCTCCTCCAGGAGGCCTTCCCAGACTGAGCCCCTTCCTTCCTCTCCCCCTCGTCCCCCTCTCCACTCCCCCATCTTACCTCCTTCCCTTCCCCACAGCACCTGTATATATGTTCGTACATATTTATTACTCTATTTATTTATTTTACTGGTACATATCTATTCTATATATTTTATTTTGTTAATATGTTTGGTTTTGTTCTCCGTCTCCCCCTTTTAGACTGTGAGCCCACTGTTGGGTAGGGACTGTCTCTATGTGTTGCCAACTTGTACTTCCCAAGCACTTAGTACAGTGCTCTGCAGTAAGCGCTCAAAAAATACGATTGATGATGATGATAATGATGATGATGGGAAGTCCAAGTTGGCAACATAGAGAGATGGTCCCTACCCAGCAGTGGGCTCACAGTCTAGAAGGGGGAGACAGAGAACAAAACCAAACATACTAACAAAATAAAATAAATAGAATAGATATGTACAAGTAAAATAAATAAATGCTTGGAGTAATAAATATGTACAAACATATATACATATATACAGGTGCTGTGGGGAAGCTCACCTCCTCCAGGAGGCCTTCCCAGACTGAGCCCCCTTTTTCCTCTCCTCCTCCTCATCCCCTCCACCCTACCTCCTTCCCCTCCCCACAGCACCTGTATAGATGTTAGTACAGATTAATTACTCTCTTTATTTTACTAGTCCATATTTACTATTCTATTTATTTTGTTAATGATCAATCAATCAATCAATCGTATTTATTGAGCGCTTACTGTGTGCAGAGCACTGGACTAAGCGCTTGGGAAGTACAAGTTGGAAACATGTAGAGACGGTCCCTACCCGACAGCGGGCTCACAGTCTAGAAGGGGGAGACAGAGAACAAAACCAAACATATTAACAAAATGAAATAAATAGAATAGATATGTACAAGTAAAATAACTAAATAATAATAATGTGCATCTAGCTTTATTTCTATTTGATGTGACGACTTAACACCCGTCCACATGTTTTGTTTTGTCGTCTGTCTCCCCCTTCTAGACTGTGAGCCCACTGTTGGGTAGGGACCGTCTCTATGTGTTGCCGACTTGTACTTCCCAAGCGCTTAGTACAGTGCTCTGCACACAGTAAGCGCTCAATAAATACGGTTGATTGATTCCCAAGCGCTTAGAACAGTGCTTTGCATTCATTCAGTCATTCAATCGTATTTATTGAGCGCTCACTGTGTGCAGAGCACTGGACTAAGCGCTTGGGAAGTCCAAGTTGGCAACATCTAGAGATGGTGACCATCTCTAGATGTTGCCAACTTGGACTTCCCAAGCGCTTAGAACAGTGCTTTGCATTCATTCATTCATTCATTCAATCGTATTTATTGAGCGCTTACTGTGTGCAGAGCACTGGACTAAGCGCTTGGGAAGTCCAAGTCGGCAACATATAGAGACGGTACCTACCCCACAGTGGGCTCACATAGTAAGCGCTTAATAAATGCCATCATTATTATTATTATTATAGTAAGTGCTCAATAAAAACGATTGATTGAATGAATGAACTGCTTGCTGGGTGACCTCGGGCGAGTCATTTCACTTCCCTGGGCCTCAGTTTCCCCACCTAGAAAATAGGGATTAAATCCTTGTCCCTTCCACCTAGATGTTGAGCCCCATATGGGGCAGGAGTTGTGTTCAAACGGATTGCCTTTGTATCTTAGAACAATGCTTGGCACATAGTAAGTACTTAACAAATATCTTCATTATCATTAAATCAAATAATCAGTGGTATTTATTGAGCTCTTACTGTGTGCAGAGCACTGTACTAAGCGCTTGGGAGAGTACAATATAACAGAGTTTGGTAGACACAGTCCCCACCCACAAGGAGATTACATTCTAGGAGCTTACAGTCTCAGTCTTATTATTATTATTACTAGAATTCATTCATTCATTCAATCGTATTTATTGAGCGCTTACTATGTGCAGAGCACTGTACTAAGCGCTCGGGAAGTCCAAGTTGGCAACATATAGAGACGGTACCTACCCCACAGCGGGCTCACATAGTAAGCGCTTAAGAAATACCATCATTATTGTTATTATAGTAAGTGCTCAATAAAAACAATTGAATGAATGAATGAACTGCTTGCTGGGTGACCTCGGGCGAGTCATTTCACTTCCCTGGGCCTCAGTTTCCCCATCTAGAAAATAGGGATTAAATCCTTGTCCCTTCCACCTAGATGTTGAGCCCCATATGGGGCAGGAGTTGTGTTTAAACGGATTGCCTTTGTATCTCAGAACGATGCTTGGCACATAGTAAGTACTTAACAAACATTTTGATTATTATTAAATCAAATAATCAGTGGTATTTATTGAGCTCTTACTATGTGCAGAGCACTGTACTAAGCGCTTGGGAGAGTGCAATATAACAGAGTTTGGTAGACACAGTCCCCGCCCACAAGGAGATTACATTCTAGGAGCTTACAGTCTCAGTCTTATTATTATTATTACTAGAATTCATTAATTCATTCAATCGTATTTATTGAGCGCTTACTATGTGCAGAGCACTGTACTAAGCGCTCGGGAAGTCCAAGTCGGCAACATATAGAGACGGTACCTACCCCACAGCGGGCTCACATAGTAAGTGCTTAAGAAATACCATCATTATTATTATTATAGTAAGCGCTCAATAAAAACAATTGAATGAATGAATGAACTCCTTGCTGGGTGACCTCGGGCGAGTCACTTCACTTCCCTGGGCCTCAGTTTCCCCATCTAGAAAATAAGGATTAAATCCTTGTCCCTTCCACCTAGATGTTGAGCCCCATATGGGGCAGGAGTTGTGTTTAAACGGATTGCCTTTGTATCTTAGAACAATGCTTGGCACATAGTAAGTACTTAACAAATATCTTGATTATTATTAGATCAAATAATCAGTGGCATTTATTGAGCTCTTACTGTGCGCAGAGCACTGTACTAAGCACTTGGGAGAGTACAATATAACAGAGTTTGGTAGACATAGTCCCTGCCCACAAGGAGATTACATTCCAGGAGCTTGCAGTCTCAGGCTTATTATTATTATTACTAGAATTCATTAATTCATTCAATCGTATTTATTGAGCGCTTACTGTGTGCAGAGCACTGGACTAAGCGCTTGGGGAGTCCAAGTTGGCAACATATAGAGACGGTCCCTACCCAACAGTGGGCTCACAGTCTAGAAGCATGGCTCAGTGGAAAAGAGCCCAGGCTTGGGAGTCAGAGGTCATGGGTTCTAATCCCGACTCTGCCACTTGTCAGTTGTGTGACCTTGGGCAAGTCACTTCACTTCTCTGGGCCTCAGTTCCCTCATCTGGAAAATGGGGATGAAGACTGTGAGCCCCACATGGGACCACCTGATCATCTGTATCTTCCCCAGCGCTTAGAACAGTGCTTGGCACATAGTAAGCGCTTAACAAATTCCATCATTATCATTATTATTATTATTGCATCCCCCAGCGCTTAGACCAGTGCTTCGCACGTAATAAGCGTTTAACAAATGCCATCATTATGAGCCCACTGTTGGGTAGGGACCGTCTCTATATGTTGCCAACTTGTACTTCCCAAGCGCTCGGTACAGTGCTCCGCACGCAGTAAGCACTCAATAAATACGATTGATTGATTGATTATTATTATTATTGTATCCCCCAGTGCTTCGCACATAATAAGCGTTTAACAAATGCCATCATTATTATTATTACGATTATTATTATTATAGTAAACGCTTAACAGACACCCCAGTAACTAAGATAGCAGGTGGCCTAGTGGACCTGGGATTCAGAGGACTTGGGTTCTAATTCTGCTTCTGCCGACCGGTTGCTACGTGATCTTGGACAGATCACTTAACTCAGCCTCAGTTTCCACAACGGCCAAATGGGGCTCCATCATCATCAATGGTATTTATTGAGCGCTTCCTGCGTGCAGAGCACTGTACTAAGCGCTTGGGAAGTACAAATTGGCAACATATAGAGACGGTCCCTACCCAACAGTGGGCTTACAGTCTAAAAGGGCTCCAGTACCTGCTCTCCCTCCTTTTAGATTGTGAGACGCGGGACAGGGACTGCGTCGGGCCTGATGAGCTTGTATCTACCCCGGCGTTCAATAAATAATATAATAGCAATAATAAGACTGAGGACGCAAATGGGCATTTTTGTTCACTCATTCATTCATTCAATCGCATTTATTGAGCGCTTACTGTGTGCAGAGCACTGGACTAAGCGCTTGGGAAGTCCAAATCGGCAACATATAGGGACAGTCCCTACCCAACAACGGGCTTACAGGCTAGAAGAGGGAGACAGACAACAAAACACCTACGCGAGCGCTCAGTAAATAGGACGATTTGACGGATTTATGAAAGCGTTCAGTAAATAGGCTGATTTTAGGGATTTATGAGACTGCTCAGTAAACGGGCTGATTTTAAAAAGTTACGAAAGTGCTCAGTCGTTACGGTTTTAGGGATTTACGAGCGCTCAGTAAATAGGACTTTCAGACTGCGAGCCCACTGTTGGGTAGGGACTGTCTCTATATGTTGCCCATTTGTACTTCCCAAGCGCTTAGTACAGTGCTCTGCACACAGGAAGCGCTCAATAAATACGATTGATGATGATGATGATAGGACGATCTGACAGATTTCTGAAAGAGGTCAGTAAACAGGAGGATCTCGCGGATTTAGGCGCGCTCAGTAAATAGCTTTTACAGATTGACGAAAGCGCTCAGGAAATAGGCCGATTTCCTGCTCAGTTCCAGTTCCTGCTCTGCCTCCTTTAAGGAGTCGCTTTCCTCCCATCCTCCTCCCCCGGTTTGGCCAAGCAGGGTAAACACCACTGGCCTCACCTCTGGAAAATCCTTTTCTCTTCCAGGAAATTATTCCACAAACCTTAAAAAACCCTGGAAATGAAACGCTTCGCTCCACTCTTTCGCTCCTGCACCAAGAGGGGAGTTTCTGTCTGAGAAGGAGATGAGAATTGGGGCTCGTCTTTCATGCATTCATTCAATCAATCGTATTTGTTGAGCGCTGAGGTACTTCCCAAGCGCTTAGTCCAGTGCTCTGCACACAGGAAGCGCTCAATAAATCATCATCAATCGTATTTATTGAGCGCTTGCTAGGTGCAGAGCGCTTGGGAAGTCCAAATTGGCAACATATAGAGACGGTCCCTACCCAACAGTGGGCTCACAGTCTAAAAGGGGGAGACAGAGAACAAAACCAAACATACTAACCAAATAAAATAAATAGAATAGAGATGTACAAGTAAAATAAATAGAGTAATAAATATGGACAAACATATATACATATATGCAGGTAAATGGGGATTAATAATAATAATATCATCATCAATCGTATTTATTGAGCGCTTACTATGTGCAGAGCACTGTACCAAGCGCTTGGGAAGTACAGATTGGCAACATATAGAGATGGTCCCTACCTAACAGCGGGCTCACAGCCTAAAATGGGGAGACAGAGAACAAAACCAAACATACTAACCAAATAAAATAAATAGAATAGAGATGTACAAGTAAAATAAATAAATAGAGCAATAAATATGGACAAACATATATACATATATACGGGTAAATGGGGATTAATAATAATAATAATATCATCATCAATCGTATTTATTGAGCGCTTACTATGTGCAGAGCACTGTACTAAGCGCTTGGGAAGTACAGATTGGCAACATCTAGAGACAGTCCCTACCCAACAGTGGGCTCACAGTCTAAAAGGGGGAGACAGAGAACAAAACCAAACATACTAACCAAATAAAATAAATAGAATAGAGATGTACAAGTAAAATAAATAGAGTAATAAATATGGACAAACATATATACATATATACAGGTAAATGCGGATTAATAATAATAATAATATCATCATCAATCGTATTTATTGAGCGCTTACTATGTGCAGAGCACTGTACTAAGCGCTTGGGGAGTACAGATTGGCAACATCTAGAGACAGTCCCTACCCAACAGTGGGCTCACAGTCTAAAAGGGGGAGACAGAGAACAAAACCAAACATACTAACAAAATAAAATAAATAGAACAGATATGTACAAATAAAATAAATAAATTAATAAATTAATAACAATAATAGCATTTATTAAGCGCTTACTGTGTGCAAAGCACCATTCCAAGCGCTGGGGAAGTTACAAGGCGATCAGGTTGTCCCACGGGGGGCTTCCAGTCATCATCCCCATTTTACAGATGAGGGAACTGAGGCCCAGAGAAGCGAGGTGACTTGCCCAAAGTCACACAGCTGGCAGATGGCAGAGCCGGGATTTGAACCCCTGACCTCAGACTCCAAAGCCCGGGCTCTTTCCACTGAGCCACGCTGCTTCTAATAAATACGATTGATTGATTAATTGATTGACTTTGTGCAGAGCACTGGACTAAGCGCTTGGGAAGGACAAGTCGGGAAGTAGAAGTCGTCTCCGAGTTAAGATATGTGTCTCTATACATTGCCAATTTGTACTTCCCAAGCGCTTAGTACAGTGCTCTGCACATAGTAAGCGCTCAATAAATACGATTGATGATGATGATGATGATGATATAAGGCCTTTACCATCGGCAACAGCGTAAGAGACAATTCCAGGAAGCCCAGTTCATTCGTTCGATCGTATTTATTGAGCGCTTACTGTGTGCAGAGCACTGTACTAAGCGCTTAGTGCTGCACTAAGCGATCAATAATCAATCCCCCTCTAGTGACGTAGCCATTTCCAACAACTTTGAAGGATGACTTGAAGTTTTTTGGGGTTTTTTTGTGGTGTTTATTGAGCTCTGGCCCTGTGCTGAGCACTGTACTAAGCGCTTCGCACAGTTCAAAAGAGCTGGTGGATACATTCCATGCCCACAAGGAGCTTACAGTTTAGGAGGGGAGACAGATATTAAAATTAATTGGGGATGAATACCATGACTTTGGCATTTGTTAAGTGCTTACTATGTGCCGGGCACTGTACTAGATACACGCGAATAGGGTTGGATCCCTGTCCCACACGGGGCTCGCACCCTTGATCCCCATTTTCCAGATGAGGTAACTGAGGCATGGAGAAGTGAAGTGACTTGTCCAGGGTCACACAGCAGACCCACGGAGAGCTGGGATCAGAAGCTCTGACCTTCTTAGAGAAGCAGCGTGACTCAGTGGAAAGAGCCCGGGCTTTGGAGTCAGAGGTCATGGGTTCGAATTCCGACTCCGCCCCATGTCAGCTGTGTGATCTTGGGCAAGTCACTTCACTTCTCTGGGCCTCGGTTACCTCATCTGTAAAATGGGGATTAAGACTGTGAGCCCCACGTGGGACAACCTGATCACCCTGTATCCTCCCCAGCGCTTAGAACAGTGCTTTGCACATAGTAAGCACTTAACAAATGCCAATTTTTCTTTTCTGATTCCCAGGCCCGGGCTCTACCCACTAAGCCACGCTGCTTCTCTGATTTTTGAGCTCTTACAATGTGCGGAGACTGTACTGGACACTCAGGAGAGTGCAGTACCATGGTTGAAAGAGCACAGGCTTGGGTGTCAGAAGGAGCTGAGTTCTAATCCTGACTCCTCCACTTGTCTGCCCTTCACTTCTCTGCGCCTCAGTTCCCTCATCTATAAAATGGGGATGAAGACTGTGAGCCCCACGTGGGACAACCTGATTACCTTGTATCTACCCCAGCGCTTAGTACAGCACCTGGCACATAGTAAGCGCTTAACAAATACCATCATTATTGTTATTACAATAGAGCTGGTAGATATGACCCCCTCCCCACAAGGAGTTTTACAGTCTAGATGGGGAGATAGACATGAAAATAAATGATAGATGGCTATAATAATCAATCAATCAATCGTATTTATTGAGCGCTTACTGTGTGCAGAGCACTGTACTAAGCGCTTGGGAAGTATAAATTGGCAACATATAGAGACAGTCCCTACCCAACAGTGGGCTCACTGTAGCATTTGTTAAGCGCTTACTATGTGCCAGGCACTGTACTAAGCACTAGGGTGAATACAAGCCAATCAGGTGGGACACAGTCCCTGACCCACATGGGGCTCACTGTCATAATCCCCATTTGAAAAAGCCCAGGCTTTAGAGTCCGAGGTCATGGGTTCAAATCCCTACTCCGCCACTTGTCAGCTGGGTGACTTTGAGCAAGTCACTTCCCTTCCCTGGGCCTCAGTGACCTCATCTGGAAAATGGGGATGAAGACTGGGAGCCCCCCCGTGGGACAACCTGATCACCTTGTATCCTCCCCAGCGCTTAGAACAGTGCTTGGCACATAGTAAGCGCTTAATAAATGCCATCATTATTATTATTTTGCAGGTGAGGTCACCGAGAGCCAGAGAAGGGAGGTGACTCGCTCAAGGTCACCCAGCAGGCAAGCGACGGAGTCAGGATTAGAACCCAAGTCCTTCTGACTCCCAGCACTGTGCTCTTTCCACTAGGCCAAGCTGCTTTTCTGTGTACGTAAGGGCTGCGGGGGCAATAGGAAAATCAAAGTGCTCTAGGGCTTCAAGTACAAAGGCAACATAGAATAATAATGATTGCGTTTGTTAGGCGCTTACTATGTGCCTTAGCACTTAGTACAAGCGCTTAGTACAGTGCTCTGCACACAGTAAGCGCTCAATAAATACGATTGATGATGATGATGTGCCAGGCACCGGACTAAGAGCCGGGGTGGGTACAAGCCAATGGAGTCGGACACAGTCCCTGTCCCACGTGGGGCTCCCAATCTCAATCCCCATTTTCCAGATGAGGTCACTGAGGCACGGAGAAGTGAAGAGACCTGCCCAAATTAAAACAGCGGACAAATGTCGGGTAGGGACCGTCTCTATAGGTTGCCAACTTGTACTTCCCAAGCACTTAGTACAGTGCTCTGCACACAGTAAGCGCTCAATAAATACAATTGAATGAAAATGGGAGAGGCGGGATTAGAACCCAGGTCCTTTTCATTTATTCATTCATTCAATCGTATTTATTGAGCGCTTACTGTGTGCAGAGCACTGGACTAAGCGCTTAGGGAAGTACAAGTTGGCGACATATAGAGACGGTCCCTACCCAACAGCAGGCTCACAGTCTAGAAGGGGGAGACGGACAACAAAACAAAACGTCAAAATAAATAGAAGTAAACTAGATGCACATCATGAATTGATAGATTGATTGATTCATTCATTCAATCGTCTTTATTGAGCGCTTACTGTGTGCAGAGGACTGTACTAAGCGCTTGAGAAGTACAAGTTGGCAACAGATAGAGACGGTTCCTACCCAACAGCGGGCTCACAGTCTAGAAGGCGGAGACGGACAACAAAACAAAACATTTCAAAATAAATAGAAGTAAACTAGATGCGCATCATGAATTGATTGATTCATTCATTCAATCGTATTTATTGAGTGCTTACTGTGTGCAGAGCACTGTACTAAGCGCTTGGGAAGTACAAGTTGGCAACATATAGAGATGGTCCCTACCCGACAGCGGGTTCGCAGTCTAGAAGGGGGAGACGGACACCAAAACAAAACATGTCAGAATAAATAGAAGTAAAGCTAGATGCACATCATGAATTGATTGATTGATTCATTCTTTCAATCGTATTTATTGAGCGCTTACTGTGTGCAGAGCACTGTACTAAGTGCTTGGGAAGTCCAAGTCGGCAACATATAGAGACGGGCCCCTACCCGACAGCGGGCTCACAGTCTAGAAGGGGGAGACGGACAACAAAACAAAACATTTCAAAATAAATAGAAGTAAACTAGATGCACATCATGAGTTGATTGATTCATTCATTCATTCATTCAATCGTATTTATTGAGTGCTTACTGTGTGCAGAGCACTGTACTAAGCGCTTGGGAAGTACAAGTTGGCAACATATAGAGACGGCCCCTACCCGACAGCGGGCTTACAGTCTAGAAGGGGGAGACGGACAACAAAATAAAACATTTCAAAATAAATAGAAATAAACTAGATGCGCATCATGAATTGATTGATTCATTCATTCAATCGTATTTATTGAGCGCTTACTGTGTGCAGAGCACTGTACTAAGCGCTTGGGAAGTACAAGTTGGCAACATATAGAGACGGTCCCTACCCAACAGCGGGCTTGCAGTCTAGAAGGGGGAGATGGACAGCAAAACCAAACATGTGGACAGGTGTGAAGTCGTCAGAATAAATAGTAGTAAAGCTAGATGCACATCATGAATTGATTGATTGACTGATTCATTCATTCAGTCGTATTTATTGAGCGCTTAAATGTGTGCAGAGCACTGTACTAAGCACTTGGGAAGTACGGTTCAGCAACAAAGAGAGACAATCCCTGCCCCCAACGGACTCACAGCCTAGAAGGGATTGTGCTACCTCTATTAGACTCTCCAAAGTGCTCAGTACAGTGTCTCCAGTAATAATAATAATAATAATAATAATAATAATAATGATGTTGGTATTTTTTAAGCGCTTACTATGTGCCAAGCACTGTTCTAAGCGCTGGGGTAGATACAAGCAGCGTGGCTCAGTGGAAAGAGCCCGAGATTTGGAGTCAGAGGTAATGGGTTCTAATCCCGGCTCTGCCCCATGTCTGCTGTGGGACCTTGGGCAAGTCACCCGACTTCTCTGAGCCTCAGTTACCTCATCTGCAAAATGGGGATGAAGACTGATTCCCAGCCCCGGCCCAAAAGGGAGGCCAAAGAGGGGAAGGGTTGTAGAGTACGGTGCCAGCCAAACAACTCCATGCTTTGCCAGTTGGGTTATAATACCAGCTCGACCACTTGCCTGCTGTGTGACCTCGGGCAAGTCATTTCACTTCTCTGGGCCTCAGTTCCCTCATCTGGAAAATGGGGATGAAGACTGTGAGCCCCATGTGGGGCAGGGACTCTGTCCAACCTGATTACCTTGGATCTACTCCAGCGCTTAGTACAGTGCCTGGCACACACCGGGCGCTTAAGAAACATCGGAAAAAAAAACAAAAACAGAAAAACCTCGAGTCATCCTTCAAAGTTGCTGGAGGCGGCTACACCTTTAAATTAGAGGGAGAATTTATTCCTTTTGGAAAATCACCGCTCCTCTTTTTCTTGCTTGGAACATTTCTAGAGAAAGCAGAGGACGGGCAACCGGGGGTCTTAATTAAAAGCACTAAATTGGGTCCGATCCGAAGTTGGGAATTCTCAGGGCCCAAATGGGTGGACAGTGGTCATTGTGAGAGACCACCGTGAGGATAATAATAATAATAATAACGTTGGTATTAAGCGCTTACTATGTGCCGAGCACTGTTCTAAGCACTGGGAGGATACAAGGTGATCAAGGTTGTCCCATGTGGGGCTCACAGTCTTCATCCCCATTTTCCAGATGAGGGAACAGAGAAGTGAAGTGACTTGCCCCAAGTCACCCAGCTGACAAGTGGCGGAGCCGGAATTTGAACCCACGACCTCTGAATCCCAAGCCCACCGAGCCACGCCGCCCCGGCGCTGAGTACAGTGCTTTGCACGTAGTGAAGTGCGGAACAAATACCATAAAAAAACTCCAATAAGATGAAAGCGCTTAGTACAGTGCTCTGCACACAGTAAGCACTCAACAAATACGATTGAATGAATGAATGAATGACAACCTGATCACCTTTTAACCTCCCCAGCGCTTAGAACAGTGCTTTGCAGATAGTAAGCGCTTAATAAATGCCATTATTATTATTATTATTATGAAAAATGGGTAGCGGGACTTTCACAATAGACGGGAGAAGGGGGTGGAAATTGAAAAATTTGATTTTGAAAATGCCCCTGGCTCCTTTTCTTCATCCAAGTTTCCTTTCCTCTTATTCAAGGTTTCTCTGTCCGGAAGGCCCTGTTTAGTTACGCTCCACGGTTTCCATCGGCTCGACCTGGAGCTTAGGAAAAATACTGGGAATGAATTACTGGAACCTCGGCCGGATTCTTAAAATAGGGAAGAGGCGCGGCTCCAAGACCTTTATGACGGCCTGGTTGGAGTTCTCTCTCCGCGGGCTCTGGGGGAGTGAATTCATTTTTAATTTATTAACGATCAGTAGAGATTACTATTTGTGTATTTATTAATGTCTGTCTCCCCTTCTAGACTGTAAGCTCATTTCGGGCAGGGAACGTGTCTGTTCAATTGTTCTATCGGATTCACCCCAGCCGTTCCACGGGGGGCTCACGGTCTTCATCCCCATTTTACAGATGAGGTAACTGAGGCATAGAGAAGTTCGGTAATAATAATAATAATGATGGCATTTATTAATTAATCAATCAATCAATCAATCAATCGTATTTATTGAGCCCTTACTGTGTGCAGAGCACTGTATTAAGCGCTTGGGAAGTACAAGTTGGCAACATATAGAGACAGTCCCTATCCAACAGTGGGCTCACAGTCTAAAAGGGGGAGACAGAACAAAACCAAACATACTAAAAAAATGAAATAAATAGAATAGATATCATCAATCGTATTTATCAATTGTATTTATTGAGTGCTTACTGTGTGCAGAGCACTGTACTAAGCGCTTGGGAAGTACAAGTTGGCAACATATACAGTCCCTACCCAACAGTGGGCTCACAGTCTAAAAGGGGGAGACAGAACAAAACCAAACATACTAACAAAATAAAATAAATAGAATAGATATCATCAATCGTATTTATCAATCGTATTTATTGAGCGCTTACTATGTGCAGAGCACTGTACTAAGCGCTTGGGAAGTACAAGTTGGCAACATATAGAGACAGTCCCTACCCAACAGTGGGCTCACAGTCTAAAAGATATGTACAAGTAAAATAAATAAATAGAGAAGTTAGGTAATAATAATAATAATAATGATGGCATTTATTAATCAATCAATCAATCAATCAATCAATCGTATTTATTGAGCGCTTACTGTGTGCAGAGCACTGTACTAAGCGCTTGGGAAGTCCAAGTTGGCAACATCTAGAGACAGTCCCTATCCAACAGTGGGCTCACAGTCTAAAAGGGGGAGACGGAGAACAAAACCAAACATACTAACAAAATAAAATAAATAGATAGAATAGATATTAAGCACTTACTATGTGCAGAGCACTGTTCTAAGCGTTGGGGAGGTTACAAGGTGATGAGGTGGTCCCACGGGGGGCTCACAGCCTTCATCCGCATTTTCCAGATGAGGGAACTGAGGCACAGAGAAGTGAAGTGACTCGCCTAAAGTCCCACAGCGGACAATTGGCGGAACTGGGATTTGAACCCATGACCTCTGACTCCAAAGCCCGGGCTCTTTCCGCCGAGCCACGCTGCTTCTCTATGAATCAATGCCTTGTCGGGAGAGTTGGCATACACGAGGTGATCAGGTTGTCCCACGGGAGGCTCCCAGTCTTCATCCCCATTTTCCAGATGAGGGAACTGAGGCCCAGAGAAGTGAAGTGACTCGCCCCAAGTCACCCAGCTGACAAGTGGCGGAGCTGGGATTTGAACCCATGACTTCGGACTCCAAAGCCCGGGCTCTTTCCACTGAGCCACGCTGCTTCTCCGGTAAAGATACGGAAGTGGTTTAACCATCGCCTGAGAAGCAGCGTGGCCCGGCGGAAAGAGCCCGGGCTTTGGAGTCAGAGGTCATGGGTTCGAATCCCGGCTCTGCCGCTTGTCCGCTGTGTGACTTTGGGCAAGTCACTTCACTTCTCTGGGCCTCAGTTCCCTCATCTGGAAAAGGGGGATTAAGATTGTGAGCCCCACCTGGGACAACCTTCGTATCCTCCCCAGCGCTTAGAACAGGGCTTCGCACATAATAAGCTCTTAACAAATACCAAAATTATTATTATTATTATTATTATTATTATTATTATTATGAAGTTTAGAAATACGCCGCGGAGAGATAGTCTCTCATCAGGGTTACCCAAGAATGGAAAGGTCTAAGCCGAAGCGTCGGACAAACTCCATTCGCCGTTGTCGGGCAGCAGAGGTTTGGGAAAGAGTCAAAGGCGGATGATGAAGTGATCAAAATGTTGATCGAAGACAATGGCAGATGCTCAAATTTTTACGTGGAGGGGGAATAATAATAATAATAATAATAATAATAATAATAATAGCATTTGTTAAGTGCTTACTATGTGCAAAGCACTGTTCTAAGCACTGGGGAGGATACAAGGTGATCAGGTTGTCCCACGCGGGGCTCACAGTCTTCATCCCCATTTTCCAGTTGAGGGAACTGAGGCCCCGAGAAGTGAAGTGACTCGCCCCAAATCACACAGCTGATAATTGGCAGAGCCGGGATTTGAACCCATGACCCCTGACTCTCCAGCCCAGGGTCTTTCCATTGATCACCTTGTAACCTCCCCAGCGCTTAGAACAGTGCTCTGCACAGCCCACTGTTGGGTAGGTACTGTCTCTATATGTTGCCAATTTGTACTTCCCAAGCGCTTAGTACAGTGCTCTGCACATAGTAAGCGCTCAATAAATACGATTGATGATGATAGTAAGCGCTTAATAAATGCCATTATTATTATCATTACTATTATTGAGCCACACTGCCTCTCTAGCCTGGGAGTCAGAAGGTCATGGGTTCTAATCCCGACTCCACCACCAGTCTGCTCGGAGGCCCTGGGCAAGTCACTTAACTTCTCTGGGCCTCAGTTATCTCATCTGTAAAATGGGGATGAAGACTGTGAGCCCCCTGTGGGGCAACCTGATCACCTTGTAACCTCCCCAGCGCTTAGAACAGTGCTTTGCACATAGTAAGTGCTTAATAAATGCCATTATTATTATTATTATTATTATTATTATCATTATTCTCCGGGCCTCAGTTTCCTCATCTGGAAAATGGGGATTGAGACCGTGAGCCCCACGGGGGCCAGGTACTGAACTCCCAAGCCTGTGCTCTTTCTGTTGAGCCACACTGCTTCTCAGGCGATGGTTAAACCACTTCCGTATCTTTAACGGAGAAGCAGCGTGGCTCAGTGGACAGAGCCCGGGCTTTGGAGTCCGAGGTCATGGGTTCAAATCCCGGCTCTGCCACTTAGCTCTGTGACTTGGGGCAAGTCACTTCACTTCTCTGGGCCTCAGTTCCCTCATTTGGAAAATGGGGATGAAGACTGGGAGCCTCCCGTGGGACAACCTGATCACCTCGTAACCTCCCCAGTGCTTAGAACAGTGCTTGGCACATAGTAAGCGCTTAATAAATGCCTTCATTATTATTATTACCGAGAAAACTCTACGGATAAACATACCGGAACGACTTTGGGGCAGAAGATTGGACTTTTAGAGAGGGTGCGTCCAATGGAGCTGCTATGGTTCGGAAGCGATTCGACAGCCTTTGGAGAAGGCTCTCCCAAGCGCTTAGCGCATACTCTGCACAGAGTAAGCGCTCAATAAGTACGACTGAGTGACGGACTGTCTGTTAGCCCTCAATAACGAGTCACCGAACCTCCCTGTGGGCCTCAGTTTCCTCATCTGTAAAAGATGGGGGCCGGATACCCAATCTCCCACCCCCTTAGACGGCGAATCCCCCTGATTGTTCCAGGATAACCTGACGGGGAAGGGGAGGATGCTCAGAAAGTATCAATAATAATAATAATAATCATGTATTTATAGAGCACTTACTATGCTCAATAAATACAATTGATGATAATGGTGATGATGTGCCAAGCAATGTTCTAAGCAGTGGAAGTGGTTGATGATTATCAGGTTGGACGCAGTCCCTATCCCACATTGGGGTTTACAATCTTAATCCCCGTTTTACAGATGAGGTAACTGAGGCCCAGAGAAGTGAAGTAATATTAATAATTGCGATATTTAATAATAATAATGGTATTTGTTAAGCGCTCACTACGTGCCAAGCACTGTTCTAAGCGCTGGGACTGATACAAAGTAATCAGGTTGTCCCACGTGGGGCTCACATCATCATCATCATCATCAATCGTATTTATTGAGTGCTTACTATGTGCAGAGCACTGTACTAAGCACTTGGGAAGTACAAATTGGCAACATCTAGAGACAGTCCCTACCCAACAGTGGGCTCACAGTCTAAAAGGGGGAGACAGAGAACAAAACCACACATACTAACAAAATAAAATAAATAGAATAGATATGTACAAGTAAAATAAATAATCCCCATTTTACAGATGAGGGAACTGAGGCACAGAGAAGTGAAGTGACTTGCCCTAAGTCACACAGCCGATAAGCGGCAGAGCCGGGATTCGAACCCACAACCTCTGACTCCCAAGCCCGGGCTCTTTCCACTAAACCACGCCGCTTCTCAGCACTCACTATGTGGTAAGCACTGGAGTGGATACAATAATAAAAATAGTACTAATGATGGTATTTGTTAAGCACTTACTATGTCCCAAGCACTGTTCTAAGCGCTGGGATTGATACAAGGTAATCAGGTTGACCCACGTGGGGCTCACAGTCTTAATCCCCATTTTCCAGACGAGGGAACTGAGGCCCAGAGAAGTGAAGTGACTTGCCCCAAGTCAGCCGATAAGCGGCAGAGCCGGGATTCGAACCCACAACCTCTGACTCCCAAGCCCGGGCTCTTTCCACTAAACCACGCCGCTTCTCAGCGCTTACTATGTGGTAAGCACTGGAGTGGATACAATAATAAAAATAGTACTAATGATGGTATTTGTTAAGCGCTTACTATGTGCCAAGCACTGTTCTAAGCGCTGGGATTGATACAAGGTAATCAGGTTGTCCCACGTGGGGCTCACAGTCTTAATCCCCATTTTCCAGATGAGGGAACTGAGGCACAGAGAGGTGAAGTGACTTGCCCTAAGTCACATAGCTGACTAGTGGCAGAGCCGGGATTCGAACCCACGACCTCTGACTCCCAAGCCCGAACTCTTTCCACTAAACCACGCCGCTTCTCAGCGCTTACTATGTGGTAAGCACTGGAGTGGATACAATAATAAAAATAGTACTAATGATGGTGTTTGTTAAGCGCTTACTATGTGCCAAGCACTGTTCTAAGCGCTGGGATTGATACAAGATAATTGGATTGAACACAATCCCTGTCCCACTGGGGACTCACAGTCTTAATTCCCATTTTACAGATGAGGGCACTGAGGCCCAGAGAAGTGATTTGCTCAAGGTCCCAGAGCAGACAAGTGAAAGAAGCAGAGAGAAGCAGCGTGGCTCAGTGGAAAGAGCCCGGGCTTTGGAGTCGGAGGTCACGGGTTCAAATCCTGCCTCCACCAACTGTCAGCTGTGGGACTTTGGGCGAATCACTTAACTTCTATATGCCTCAGTGACCTCATCTGTAAAATGGGGATGAAGACTGTGAGCCCCCTGTGGGACAACCTGATCACCTTGTAACCTCCCCAGTGCTTAGAACAGTGCTTTGCACATAGTAAATGCTCAATAAATGCCATCATCATTATTATTATTATTACTTAACTTCTCTATGCCTCAGTGACCTCATCTGTAAAATGGGGATGAAGACTGTGAGCCACCGTGGGACAACCTGATCACCCTGTAACCTCCCCAGTGCTTAGAACAGGGCTTGGCACATAGTAAGTGCTTAATAAATACCATCATCACTATTATTATTATTACTTAACTTCTCTATGCCTCAGTGACCTCATCTGAAAATGGGGATAAAGGCTGTGAGCCCCCGGTGGGACAACCTCATCACCTTGTAACCTCCCCAGCGCTTAGAACGGTGCTTTGCATGTAGTAAGCGCTTAATAAATGCTATCATTATTATTATTACTTAACTTTATGCCTCAGTTCCCTCATCTGTCAAATGGGGATGAAGACTGTGAGCCCCTGGTGGGACAACCTGATCACCTTGGAACCTCCCCAGCGCTTAGAACGGTGCTTGGCACGTAGTAAGCGCTTAATAAATGCCATCATTATCATTATTTTATTTTGTTAGTATGTTTGGTTTTGTTCTCTGTCTCCCCCTTTTAGACTGTGAGCCCACTGTTGGGCAGGGACTGTCTCTATACATTGCCAATTTGTACTTCCCAAGCGCTTAGTCCAGTGCTCTGCACACAGTAAGCGCTCAATAAATACGATTGATGATGATGATGATGATTACTTAACTTCTCTACGCCTCTGTGACCTCACTGTAAAATGGGGATGAAGACTGTGAGCGCTTAATAAATGCCATTATTATTATTATTATTATTATTATTATTATTTTTATTATAAGTGGCGGGGCCTTTCTGACTCTTAGGCCCAGGCTGTACCCCCAAGGCCACGCTGCTTCCCCACGGTTTCAGACGCGGCCCTCAATCCGACGTCCCAATGGACCCGGCCTTCCAGGAATGCCCGCCCGGCATTCAAAATCCAATGAAACGGAAAATCATTCTTTTCTACAATTCATATTCTCTGGAAACTTGTGCAAAAACAAGAAAACTAAAACCTGTGCGAGCCAGAGTTTCAAACTAAATAGATATGTATCGTGACACCTATTTACGTGTGAAACTAATGAGCATATCGATTTAATTTCCTACCATTTTTATTGCAAGTCATGACCACTATATTTTGGTTCTGGGGTATTACTTACAGAAAATAAAATAAATCTCCAAATGCGATCTATGTTTACCAGTTTAGTTTTAGGCGGTTTTTCTTACTGTCTTGAAATAAGACCTCAGGCTGCTGTTAGGTTGAACGAGGCGTTCCTGGCGGGCCTCGTCCGGCTCTCCGGCCTCGGTTGGGCCGGGGGGAGATCAATCGATCAATCCTATCTATTGAGCGCTTCCTGTGTGCAGAGCACTGTACTGAGCGCTTGGGAAGTCCAAGTTGGCAACGTCCCTACCCGAGAGCGGGCTCTCCCCTGGTGTCTGCGGGGGGACCGAGGGGGCCCGGGAGCTGTTTATAACCCGGCCTCGGCCTCCCGTGTTGTCCTTGGCCCCGCCGAGGGGCACAAAGGGGTTTTTGTTGCGCCCTCGGAGGGGGCGAAGGCTCGCCTCGGCTTCGTGCCCGGCCTCCAATTCCCCTCCTCCTCCTCCTCCTCCTCCCCGCTCAGAGAGGGGCCCTGACACAGGGACTGACTGGGTGACTTTGGGCATGTTACTTCGCTCCTTTGTGCCTCAGTTAGAGTCAGGGGTCGTGGGTTCTAATCCCGGCCCTGCCACTCACCAGCTGCGTGATTTTGGGCATGTTGCTTCGCTTCTTTGTGCCTCAGAGTCAGAGGTCGTGGGTTCTAATCCCGGCCCTGCCACTCGCCAGCTGGGTGACTTTGGGCATGTTACTTCGCTTCTTTGTGCCTCACTTAGAGTCAGAGGTTGTGGGTTCTAATCCCGGCCCTGCCACTTGCCAGCTGGGTGACTTTGGGCATGTTACTTCACTTCTTTGTGACTCAGAGTCAGAGGTCGTGGGTTCTAATCCCAGCTCTGCCACTCGCCAGCTGCGTGACTTTGGGCATGTTGCTTCGCTTCTTTGTGCCTCACTTAGGGTCAGAGGTCGTGGGTTCTAATCCTGGCCCTGCCACTCGCCAGCTGCGTGACTTTGGGCATGTTACTTCGCTCCTTTGTGCCTCAGTTAGAGTCAGAGGTCGTGGGTTCTAATCCCAGCTCTTCCACTCACCAGCTGTGTGACTTTGGGCATGTTACTTCACTTCTTTGTGACTCAGAGTCAGAGGTCGTGGGTTCTAATCCCGGCTCTGCCACTCGCCAGCTGCGTGACTTTGGGCATGTTGCTTCGCTTCTTTGTGCCTCACTTAGGGTCAGAGGTCGTGGGTTCTAATCCTGGCCCTGCCACTCGCCAGCTGCGTGACTTTGGGCATGTTACTTCGCTCCTTTGTGCCTCAGTTAGAGTCAGAGGTCGTGGGTTCTAATCCCAGCTCTTCCACTCACCAGCTGGGTGACTTTGGGCATGCTACTTCGCTTCTTTGTGCCTCAGAGTCAGAGGTCATGGGTTCTAATCCCAGCTCTGCCACTCGCCAGCTGCGTGACTTTGGGCATGTTGCTTCGCTTCTTTGTGCCTCAGTTAGAGTCAGAGGTCGTGGGTTCTAATCCCGCCACTCGCCAGCTGCGTGACTTTGGGCATGTTACTTCGCTTCTCTGTGCCTCAGTTAGAGTCAGAGGTCGTGGCTTCTAATCCCGGCTCTGCCACTCACCAGCTGGGTGACTTTGGGCATGTTGTTTCGCTCCTTTGTGCCTCACTTAGAGTCAGAGGTCGTGGGTTCTAATCCCGGCCCTGCCACTCGCCAGCTGCGTGACTTTGGGCATGTTACTTCGCTCCTTTGTGCCTCACTTAGGGTCAGAGGTCGTGGGTTCTAATCCCGGCCCTGCCACTCACCAGCTGGGTGACTTTGGGCATGTTACTTCGCTTCTTTGTGACTCAGAGTCAGAGGTCATGGGTTCTAATCCCGGCTCTGCCACTCGCCAGCTGCGTGACTTTGGGCATGTTGCTTCGCTTCTTTGTGCCTCAGTTAGAGTCAGAGGTCGTGGGTTCTAATCCCGGCCCTGCCACTCGCCAGCTGCGTGATTTTGGGCATGTTACTTCACTTCTTTGTGCCTCAGAGGCTGTGGGTTCTAATCCCGGCTCTTCCACTCACCAGCTGTGTGACTTTGGGCATGTTACCTCACTTCTTTGTGACTCAGAGTCAGAGGTCGTGGGTTCTAATCCCGGCTCTGCCACTCGCCAGCTGCGTGACTTTGGGCATGTTGCTTCACTTCTTTGTGCCTCAGTTAGAGTCAGAGGTCGTGGGTTCTAATCCCAGCCCTGCCACTAGCCAGCTGCATGACTTTGGGCATGTTATTTCAGCTGCATGACCGTCTCTATATGTTGCCAACTTGTACTTCCCAAGCGCTTAGTACAGTGCTCTGCACACAGTAAGCGCTCAATAAACATGATTGATTGATTGATTTGGGCATGTTACTTCGCTTCTTTGTGCCTCAGTTAGAGTCGGAGGTTGTGGGTTCTAATCCCGGCTCTGCCACTCGCCAGCTGCGTGACTTTGGGCATGTTACTTCACTTCTTTGTGCCTCAGTTAGAGTCAGAGGTGGTGGGTTCTAATCCTGACCCTGCCACTTACCAGCTGCGTGACTTTGGGCATGTTGCTTCACTTCTTTGTGCCTCAGTTAGAGTCAGAGGTGGTGGGTTCTAATCCCGCCACTCGCCAGCTGTGAGACTTTGAGCATGTTACTTCGCTTCTTTGTGCCTCAGTTAGAGTCAGAGGTCGTGGGTTCTAATTCCGGCCCTGCCACTTGCCAGCTGTGTTACTTTGGGCATGTTACTTCACTTCTTTGTGCCTCAGTTAGAGTCAGAGGTCATGGGTTCTAATCCCGGCTCTTCCACTCACCAGCTGTGTGACTTTGGGTAAGTCATTTCGCTTCTTTGTGCCTCAGTTGGTCAGAGTCAGAGGTCGTGGGTTCTAATTCCGGCTCTGCCACTTGTCAGCTGTGTGACTTTGAGCATGTCACTTCGCTTCTTTGTGCCTCAGAGTCAGAGGTCGTGGGTTCTAATCCCGGCTCCGCCACCTGTCAGCCGTGTGACCTTGGGCAAGTCGCTTCACTTCTCCGTGCCTCGGTTGCCTCATCTGTAAAATGGGGATGAAGACTGTGAGCCCCACGGGGGACAACCTGATTACCTTGCACCTCCCCCAACGCTTAGTACAGTGCTTGGCTCATAGTAAGCGCTTAACACATACTACCATCATTATTACTTTTATTAAAATGGGGATGAAGACTGTGAGCCCCACGTGGGACAACCTGATAACCTTGTGTCTACCCCAGCGCTTAGAACAGTGCTCAGCACATAGTAAGCGCTTAACAAATACCATCATCATTATTATTATTACTATTATTAAAAACTCAATAAATATGATTGACTCACTGGAAAAGACAGTGACTTTAATGATAATGATGGCATTTGTTAAGCGCTTACTATGTGCAAAGCACTGTTCTAAGCGCTGGGGGAGATACAAGGTGATCAGGCGGTCCCAAGGGGGGGGGCTCACAGTCTTCACCCCCATTTTACAGATGAGGGAAGGGAGGGTCATCGGGCCTCAGTGGGGCCTAGCAGATGCCCAGAACGGGTGGGCCGGCGGTGTGGCCCTGTGGCCTGGTGGTCAGAGGAGCCTGGGGTCATCCGAGGCCTCGCTGTCCATGCGGATGAGGTGGGCGCCTCTGGGCTTGTACTTCCCAAGCGCTTAGTACAGTGCTCTGCACACAGTAAGCGCTCAATAAATACCATTGAATGAATGAATGAATGAATGGACCCCCACCTCTGGATGGGAGTGGGCACCTCATCTCCCTCCCCCTTCAGTGGTCCGCTGGTCCACCCCTGCCGACTCCCTCCACGGCTACCGCTGCCCCGGGGGGGACTGCCAGGACGAGGGATGTGCCTCAGTTCCCTCATCTGTAAAATGGGGATCAATCAATCAATCGTATTTATTGAGCGCTTACTGTGTGCAGAGCACTGGACTGAGCGCTTGGGAAGTCCAAGTTGGCAACATTCATTCATTCATTCAATCGTATTTATTGAGCCCTTACTGTGTGCAGAGCACTGTACTAGCCCCCCTCAACTCTCACTGGAGCCCCCCATCTTACCTCCTTCCCTTCCCCACAGCACCTGTATATATGTATATATGTTTGTACATATTTATTACTCTATTTATTTTACTTGTACATATCTATTCTATTTATTTTATTTTGTTAGTATGTTTGTTTTTGTTTTTTTTCTCTGTCTCCCCCTTTTAGACTGTGAGCCCACTGTTGGGTAGGGATGTTGCCAACTTGTACTTCCCAAGCGCTTAGTACAGTGCTCTGCACATAGTAAGCGCTCAATAAATATGATTGATTGATTGATTGATTGTACTAAGCGCTTGGGAAGTCCAAGTTGGCAACATCTAGAGACGGTCCCTACCCGACAGCGGGCTCACGGTCTAGAACGGGAGCCCCACGCGGGACAGAGCGGCTCAGTGGGGGAAAGAGCCCGGGCTTTGGAGTCGGAGGTCGTGGGTTCGAATCCCGGCTCTGCCACAAGTCTGCTGTGTGACTTGGGCAAGTCACTTAACTTCTCTGTGCCTCAGTTACCTCATCTGTAAAAATGGGGATTAAGACTGTGAGCCCTACGTGGGACAACCTGATCACATTGTATCCCTCCAGCGCTTAGAACAGTGCTTTGCTCATAGTAAGCGCTTAACAAATGCCATCATTATTATTATTATCCCCTTGAATCCCCCCAGCGCTTAGAACAGTGCTTTGCACGTAGTGAGCGCTTAACAAATACCATTATTATTATTATTATGGGAGATGGGTTCGCTCTGTGAAGGTGGGAAGGGAACCCGGCCACCTTAGGTGACCGCCTAAACCCTGAAATGCGGATTAATCCATCCGTCCGGAATAGGCCGCTTGTATATTCCAGAAACAACTTGGCGGCGTTCACGGGCATCTCATCAATAGTTTCAGTGTGATGGGGTGGACCGTCCGGGCTAGGAATTCCGGACCCCCGGGAGGGTGGACTGGGAGATTAAGGAGCATTTAGGGAGATTTCCTTCCCTGAGACTAAAATCCCGCTCTCTCTCTCTCTCCACACTTGGAAATAAACCGCGTCCCGGAGGTGGGAAGACATTCCAGGCAGAGGATCGGCTTCCCGACTTAGGAAACAGAACCCGAACCAATCAATCAATCAATCAATCGTATTTATTGAGCGCTTACTGTGTTGCAGAGCACTGTACTGAGCGCTTGGGAAGTCCAAGTTGGCAACATATAGAGACGGTCCCTACCCGACAGTGGGATCCCAGTCGAGAAGGGGAATGTGCTAATCGACAAATGGGAGTGAGTTGCACAGCCTGGAGAGTGCTCATCATCAATCGTATTTATTGAGCGCTTACTGTGTGCAGAGCACTGTACTAAGCGCTTGGGAAGTACAAGTTGGCAACATATAGAGACGGTCCCTACCCAACAATGGGCTCACAGTCTAAAAGGGGGAATCCCCGTGCTCGGCATGCAGTAAACGCTCAATAAATACGATTGAATGACTGAATGGAGACTGCTTCAGTGCCTGATTGAAGACACGCTTCCTCCCGGAGGCCTTCCCTGATTGGGCCCTCATTTCCTCTTTCATTCTTTCATTTATTTGTATTTATTGAGCGCTTACTGTGTGCAGAGCACTGTACTAAGCGCTTGGAAAGTACAAGTTGGCAACATATAGAGACGGTCCCTACCCAACAGTGGGCTCACAGTCTAAAAGGGGGAATCCCCGTGCTCGGCACACAGTAAGCGCTCAGTAAATACGATTGAATGACTGAATGGAGAGCGCTTCAGTGCCTGATTGAAGACACGCTTCCTCCCGGAGGCCTTCCCTGATTGGGCCCTCATTTCCTCTTTCATTCTTTCATTTATTTGTATTTATTGAGCGCTTACTGTGTGCAGAGCACTGTACTAAGCGCTTGGGAAGTACAAGTCGGCAACATATAGAGACGGTCCCTACCCAACAACGGGCTCACTTCATCAATCATATTTATTGAGCGCTTACTATGTGCAGAGCACTGTACTAAGCGCTTGGGAAGTACAAGTTGGCAACATATAGAGACAGTCCCTACCCAATAGTGGGCTCACTTCTCCCTCTCCCTTCTGTGCCGCCCTAATTAGCTCTCTTTATTCGCCCCTCCCTCCATCCCACAGCTCTTAGATAACATAGACATATTTTATTTATTCATATTATTTTCTGTCTTCCTCTCCATTCATTCAGTCGTATTTATTGAGCGCTTACTGTGTGCAGAGCACTGGACTAAGCGCTTGGGAAGTACAAGTTGGCAACATGTAGAGACGGTCCCTACCCAACAGTGGGCTCACCGTCTAGAAAACTATAAGCTCACTGTGGGCAGGGACTAAAATAAATTAAAAAATAAGTAATGGCATTTATTAAGCGCTTACTATGTGCAAACACTGTTCTAAGCGCTGGGGGGGGAATACAAGGTAATCGGGTTGTCCCACGTGGGGTTCACAGTCTTAATCCCCATTTGACAGATGAGGGAACTGAGGCCCAGAGAAGTGAAGTGACTTGCCCAAAGTCACACAGCTAACAAGTGGCAGAGCCGGGTTTTGAACCTATGACCTCTGACTCCAAAGCCCGGGCTCTTTCCACTGAGCCATGCTGAATGTGTCTTTTATAATAATAATAATAATAATAATAACAATAATAATAACAATAATAATAATAATAATAATGTTGGTATTTGTTAAGCGCTTACTAAGTGCCAAGCACTGTTCTAAGCACTGGGGAGGTTACAAGGTGATCAGGTTGTCCCGCGGGGGGCTCACAGGCTTCATCCCCATTTTCCAGATGAGGTCACTGAGGCCCAGAGAAGTGAAGTGACTTGCCCAAAGTCACCCAGCTGACGAGCGGCGGAGCCGGGATTAGAACCCATAACCTCTGACTCCAAAGCCCGTGTTCTTTCCACTGAGCCACGCTGCTTCTTATGTTGTTGTGCTGTCCTCTCCCAAGCACTTAGTACAGTGCTCTGCACGCAGTAAGCGCTCAATAAATACGACTGGATGAATGAGTTCTGTTATGCCGTACTTTCGCAAGCTCTCTGTGCACGGTAGGCGCTCAATAAATAAGACCGATCCATTGACTCTCTTCTAAGCCCCGGAAAACAATTCTCTCTTTTTGATCAGTTTGGAGAAAACGGAAAGGTCCAGATCTTTGTCTCCCTTGGGATCCACGGAAGTGTAATTTCGAGAAAAGACTTGAAAACCTTAGTCCAGCGCTCTGCACACCGTAGGCGCTCAGTAAATACGCTTGAACGAATGAGTGAAAACCGCAACTTCAGGTTTACGGAATCGACAACGTTGAAACCCTCCTCGGTGGCCACGACGTTTTTTCTACTATCATCATCATCATCAATCGTATTTATTGAGCGCTTACTGTGTGCAGAGCACTGTACTAAGCGCTTGGGAAGTACAAATTGGCAACACATAGAGACAGTCCCTACCCAACAGTGGGCTCACAGTCTAAAAGGGGGAGACAGAGAACAAAACCAAACATACTAACAAAATAAAATAAATAGGATAGATATGTACGAGGAAATGTGTCCGTTTATTGTCATGTTGTCCGGTCCCAAGCCCTTAGTACAGTGCTCTGCACACAGAAAGCGTTCAATAAATAGGATCGAATGATCAGTCAATCAATCCACAGCATTTATTCAGCCCTGACTATGCGCAGAGCACTATACTCGGCATCTGGGAGTCTACAATCTGGGAGGTCATGGGTTCGAATCCCTACTCCGCCACATGTCATCATCATCAATCGTATTTATTGAGCTCTTACTGTGTGCAGAGCACTGTACTAAGCGCTTGGGAAGTACAAATCGGCAACATATAGAGACGGTCCCTACCTGACAGTGGGCTCACAGTCTAAAAGGGGGAAATTGATCTATCTCTGTTTCAAAGTGTATCCCCAGTATGCTAATAAAGGTCTTACTAAGATCTATGGCTGCTGTGTGACCTTGGACAAGTCACTTCACTTCTCTGAGCCTCAGTGACCTCATCTGTAAAATGGGGATGAAGACTGTGAGCCCCACGAGGGACAACCTGATCACTTTGTACCCCCCCTCAGCGCTTAGAACAGTGCTTTGCACATAGTAAGTGCCTAACAAACGCCATTATTATTATTTTTATTATTATTATTATTACAAGAGTTAATAAACACGATCCCTGCTCTGAAGGAGTTTACAATCAACGGCGAGCAGAGCGCTGTACTGAACGCTTGGGAGAGGACAGTAAAGTAAGGTTGATTGACACAATCCCTGAGGAGCTTATTTAGAGTCTACTGAGGGAGAGATTGACATTTAAATTAATTACAGGGAAGGGAAGAAAATGAATATTAAGCTGTATCCCTAAGTTCGGAGGGGGGGTGACTTTCTTAGAAAAGCAGCGTGGCTCAGTGGAAATCAATCAATCAATCAATCAATCGTATTTATTGAGCGCTTACTGTGTGCAGAGCACTGTACTAAGCGCTTGGGAAGTCCAAGTTGGCAACGTACAGAGACAGTCCCTACCCAACAGTGGGCTCACAGTCTAAAAGAGCCCGGGCTTTGGAGTCAGAGGTCATGGGTTCAAATCCCGGCTCTGCCACTCGTCAGCTGGGTGACTTTGGGCCAGTCACTTCACTTCTCTGGGCCTCAGTTTCCTCATCTGGAAAATGAGGATGAAGACTGTGAGCCCCATACGGGGCAACCTGATCACCATGCATCCTCCCCAGTGCTTAGAACAGTGCTTTGCACATAGTAAGCGCTTAACAAATTATTATTGTTAATGGTCAAGGATTTGGACTCATTCATTCTCTCCATTGTATTTCATTCAATCGTATTTATTGAGTGCTTACTGTGTGCAGACCACTGTACTAAGCCCTTGGAAAGTACAATTTGGCAATAATTGTGTATTTACTGAGCACTTACCACGCGCAAAGCCCTGTACTGAGCACTTGGGAGAGGACAATATCATCATCATCATCATCATCAGTTGTATTTATTGAGCGCTTACTATGTGCAGAGCACTGTACTAAGTGCTTGGGAAGTACAAATTGGCAACATATAGACACAGTCCCTACCCAACAGTGGGCTCACAGTCTAAAAGACTGTGACTTGCCCAAAGTGACTTGCCCAAAGTCACACAGCTGACAATTGGACTTCCCAAGCGCTTAGTACAGTGCTCTGCACACAGTAAGGGCTCAATAAATACGATTGAATGAATGAATGAAAGCATAGAGGGGGAGACAAACATTCAAGGGACTGTCACTATAAGTTGCCGACTTGTACTTCCCAAGCACTTAGTACAGTGCTCTGCACACAGTAAGTGCTCAATAAATACGATTGATTGATTGATTGATTCAAAGACTAGACCGTGAGCCCGCTGTTTGGTAGGGACTGTCTCTATATGTTGCCGACTTGTACTTCCCAAGCGCTTAGTACAGTGCTCCGCACACAGTAAGTGTTCAATAAATACTACTGAACGAATGAATGAATTCACAGCCTGTCTATTAATCCATCATCCATCAATCGTACTGATTGAGCGCTTACTGTGTGCACAGCACTGTACTAAGCGCTTGGGAAGTACAAGTTGGCAACATATTAATCTTAATACAAAGCCCTCGGGACATTCAGGATGGAAATAAACATATTTATTACTCTATTTATTTATTTATTTATTTTACTTGTACATTTCTATCCTATTTATTTTATTTTGTTGGTATGTTTGGTTCTGTTCTCTGTCTCCCCCTTTTAGACTGTGAGCCCACTGTTGGGTAGGGACTGTCTCTATGTGTTGCCAATTTGTACTTCCCAAGCGCTTACTACAGTGCTCTGCACATAGTAAGCGCTCAATAAATGCGATTGATTGATTGATTGATTGATTGAGAGGAGAGACAACCCCTGCCTCCGAGGAGCTTCCTCTCTCGCTCTCCGAGGCTCTCAACCCGACGCTCAGCACATAGCCAACTTGTACTTCCCAAGCGCTTAGTACAGTGCTCTGCACCTACTAAGCGCTCAATAAATACGATCGATGATGATGATAGCCCCGTGAAGCCGATTGGTGGCGAAGGTGGGAACGGTGAGATTTCTCGGGGAAAAATCCGGCCGGGGTGGTGTGGTTGGGGCAGAGGGAAGAGCGTGGTTTGGTTCGGAAGGGGATGAAAAGGGCGAGTATGCGAGCATGGGCCCATGGAACCACACTGGACGCCTTTCACGGTCCAAGGCCGTGAAGGGTGTGAGTGTCCCCCGCTCCTCCTCCACACACAGATGAGGTCTGGACCAGGGGCCCCGGTGGGTGGGGAGACCCTCTGGGTCCTCCCAGGGCTCACAGGCCTCTTTTTGATCCTCCCGAACCCCGGCTTGGCTCTCCTAAACAGCTTCCTTTGAGATGGGCTGGCTCCAAAGGCCCGCGGCGGGAGGATGCCTGTGTCCTAGATGCCAAAACGGGAGGTGGTAGAGGCCGCTGGCACCCCGGGCGGGCCCGCTTCGCTTCTCCCCGTTTGACCTCCCGGCTGGCCCTCAATCAATCAATCGTATTTATTGAGCGCTTACTGTGTGCTGGCTCCCCCCATCCCTTCCGTCTTCCCCCCGGCCACCGCTCTCCTTCCCCATCCTCAGATCCGGTCCCTGGAATAATACCGATGGCATTTGTTCATTCATTCAATCATATTTATTGAGCACTTACTGTGTGCAGAGCACTGGACTAAGCGCTTGGGAAGAACAGGTTGACAACATCTAGAGCCGGTCCCTACCCGACAGCGGGCTCACAGTCTAGAAGGGGGAGATTAACTACTATGTCTGCAGTTCAATCAATCAATCAATTGTATTTATTGAGCGCTTACTGTGTGCAGAGCACTGGACTAAGCGCTTGGGAAGCCCAAGTTGGCAACATCTAGAGACGGTCCCTACCTGACAGCGGGCTCACAGTTTAGAAGGGGGAGATTAACTTCTATATCTGCAGTTCAATCAATCAATCAATCGTATTTATTGAGCGATTACTGTGTGCAGAGCACTGGACTAAGCACTTGGGAAGAACAAGTTGGCAACATATAGAGACAGTCCTTACCCAACAGTGGGCTAGTTCAATCAATCAATCAATTGTATTTATTGAGCGCTTACTGTGTGCAGAGCACTGGACTAAGCGCTTGGGAATCCCAAGTTGGCAACATCTAGAGATGGTCCCTACCCGACAGCGGGCTCACAGTTTAGAAGGGGGAGATTAACTTCTATATCTGCAGTTCAATCAATCAATCAATCATATTTATTGAGCGCTTACTGTGTGCAGGGCACTGGACTAAGCGCTTGGGAAGTCCAAGTTGGCAACATCTAGAGATGGTCCCTACCCGACAGTGGGCTCACAGTCTAGAAGGGGGAGATTAACTACTATATCTGTAGTTCAATCAATCAATCAATCAATCGTATTTATTGAGCGCTTACTGTGTGCAGAGCACTGGACTAAGTGCTTGGGAAGTACTAGTTGGCAACATATAGAGACAATCTCTACCCAACAGTGGGCTAGTTCAATCAATCAATCAATTGTATTTATTGAGCGCTCACTGTGTGCAGAGCACTGGATTAAGCGCTTGGGAAGTCCAAGTTGGCAACATATAGAGAGGGTCCCTACCCAACAGCGGGCTCACAGTCTAGAAGGGGGAGATTAACTACTATATCTGTAGTTCAATCAATCAATTGTATTTATTGAGCACTTACTGTGTGCAGAGCACTGGACTAAGCATCATCATCATCATCAATCGTATTTATTGAGCGCTTACTGTGTGCAGAGCACTGGACTAAGCGCTTGGGAAGAACAAGTTGGCAACATCTAGAGACGGTCCCTACCCGGCAGTGGGCTCACAGTCTAGAAGGGGGAGATTAACTACTATATCTGTAGTTAATTGGGAAGCAGTGTTGCTCAATGGAAAGAGCCCGGGCTTTGGAGTCAGAGGTCATGGGTTCAAATCCCGGCTCTGCCAATTAATAATAATAATAATAATAATGGCATTTATTCAGCACTTACTATGTGAAAAGCACTGTTCTAAGCGCCGGGGAGGTTACAAGGTAATCAGGTTGTCCCACGGGGCGCTCACAGTCTTCATCCCCCCTTTTCCAGATGAGGCAACTGAGGCGCGGAGAATAATAATAATGATGGCATTTATTAAGCGCTTACTATGTGCAAAGCACTGTTCTAAGCGCCGGGGAGGTTACAAGGTGATCAGGTTGTCCCACGGGGGGCTCACAGTCTTCATCCCCATTTGACAGATGAGGTCACTGAGGGCAAGTGAAGTGACTTGCCCACAGTCACACAGCTGACAATTGGAGGAGCTGGGGCTTGAACCCAGGACCTCGGACTCCAAAATCACCAGAAAGACTCCAAAGTCTTTCCATTGAGCCACTCTGCTTCTCTAAGCCTCCTACCCCACTACTGCCGCCGCCTCCAGGAAGCCTAGCTACCTAAGAGACGTCAGTGTAAGCCCCTTGAGGGCGGGGATGTTTCTGTTCTACTGTTCTATTGTCCTCTCCCAAGGGCTTAGTACAGTGCTCGGCACACAGTAAGCGCTCATTAAATACAACTGACTGACCGATTGTGTCTTAATTGTGTTGTCTTATCCTCTCCCAGGCGCTTAGAAGCGGCGTGGCCTAGTGGAAAGAGCACAGAACTGGGAGTGGGAGGTTCTGGGTTCTGGGTTCTAATTCTGGCCCCACCACATGCCTGCTGGGTCACCTTGAGCAAGTCATTTCCCTTCTCTTGGGTGTCCTAAAATGTGGATTCAGGCGGTGAGGCCCCTGTGGGACAATGACCGTGTCCAACCCCGATTATAACGATGGCATTTATTAAGCGCTTACTATGTGCCAAGCACTGTTCTAAGCGCTGGGGAGGTTACAAGGTGATCAGGTTGTCCCACGGGGGGCTCCCAGTCTTCATCCCCATTTTACAGATGAGGTAGCTGAGGCCCAGAGAAGTGAAGTGACTTGCCCAAAGTTACCCAGCTGACAAGTGGCAGTGCTGGGATTTGAACCCACGACCTCTGACTCCAAAGCCTGGGCTCTTTCCGCTGAGCTACGCTGCTTCTCCAGCAGATAATCTCCAGGATAATCTCCTTTTCAAATTCCCCACTCATTTATTTATTCTTTCAGTCGTATTTATTGAGCGCTTACGGTGGGCAGAGCACTGTACTGAGCGTTTGGGAAGTACAATTCGGCAACGTATAGAGACGGTCCCTATCCAACAACGGGCTCACAGTCTAGAAGAGGGAGACCGACAACGAAACCAAACATCAATCAATCAATCAATCAATCAATCAATCGTATTTATTGAGCGCTTACTGTGTGCAGAGCACTGTACTAAGCGCTTGGGAAGTCCAAGTTGGCAACATCTAGAGCCGGTCCCTATCCAACAGTGGGCTCACAGTCTAGAAGGGGGAGACAGAGAACAAAACCAAACATATTAACAAAATAAAATAAATACAATAGATAAGTACAAGTAAAGTAGAGTAATAAATATGTACAAACATGACGTCTCCTCCACATGTCTGCTGTGTGACCTTGGGCAAGTCACTTAACTTCTCTGCACCTCAGTTCCCTCATCTGTAAAATGGGGATTAAGACTGTGAGCCCCACGTGGGACAACCTGATCACCTTGCATCCCCCCCAGCGCTTAGAACAGTGCTTTGCACATAGTAAGTGCTTAACAAATGCCATCATTATTATTATTCCCCCTTTTAGACTGTGAGCCCACTGTTGGGTAGGGACTGTCTCTATATGTTGACAACTTGTACTTCCTAAGCGCTTAGTACAGTGCTCTGCACACAGTAAGCGCTCAATAAATACGATTGATGATGATCAGCCACCAAGGCACTCAGGTGAGGCGTTAGCGGTTTCAAGACTGTAAGCTCGTAGTGGGCAGGGAACGTGCCTGTTTATTGGACTCTCCCAAGCGCTCAGTACAGTGCCCGGCACACAGTAAGCGCTCAATAAATATGATTGAATGAATTAGGGATTGAATCGGGTCCGAGCCGTTGGCCACGCTGAGGAAAAACATGGCCCAGTGAGAAGAGCAAGGGCTTGGAAGTCAGAGGACTTGTCAGCTGTGTGACCTTGGGCAAGTCACTTCACTTCTCTGTGCCTCAGTTTCCTCATCTGGAAAATGGGGGTGAAGACTGTGAGCCCCACGGGGGACAACCTGATTACCTGGTATCTACCCCAACGCTTAGAGCACTGCTTGATAAATAGAAAGCGCTTAACAAATACCATTATTATTATTATTCTCCGTGCCTCAGTTGTTCCACCTATAAAGTATGGATTAATAATAATAATAATAATAGTAATAATAATGATAATAATAACAATAATGGTATTTGTTAAGCAGTTACTTTGTTCTAAGCACTGGGGTAGATAGAAGTTAATCAGGTCGGACACAGTCCCTGTCCCACATGGGGCTCGCACTCTCATCCCCATTTTACAGAACTTACAGTACTTAACAGGGTGGCATAGCGGAAAGAGCCCGGGCTTGGGAGTCAGAGGTCGTGGGTTCTAATCCCGCCACTGATCAGCTGTGTGGCTCTGGGCAAGTCACTTGACTTCTCTGGGCCTCAGTTCCCTCATCTTTAAAATGGGGATTAAGACTGTGAGCCCCCCCGTGGGACAACCTGATTACCCTGTATCTACCCCAGTGCTTAGAACAGTGCTCAGCACATAGTAAGCGCTTAACAAATGCCATCATCATTATTATTATAACTATTATTATTAGCAGTACAGTATATTTTATATATTTCCCCCTCGTCCCCCTCTCCATCCCCCCATCTTACCTCCTTCCCTTCCCCACAGCACCTGTATATATGGATATATGGTTGTACATATTTATTACTCTATTTATTTATTATTTATTTATTTTACTTGTACATTTCTATCCTATTTATTTTATTTTGTTGGTATGTTTGGTTCTGTTCTCTGTCTCCCCCTTTTAGACTGTGAGCCCACTGTTGGGTAGGGACTGTCTCTATGTGTTGCCAATTTGTACTTCCCAAGCGCTTAGTACAGTGCTCTGCACATAGTAAGCGCTCAATAAATACGATTGATTGATTGATTGATTGAAGTCCCCAGTATTAAGCGCTTGGGTGGATACGGGCAAAATGCAATTCTTCTTCTTCTTCTACTTCTTCTTCTTCTTCTTCTTCTTCTTCTTCTTCTTCTTCTTCTTCTTCTTCTTCTTCTTCTTCTTCTTCTTCTCCTTCTCCTTCTCCTTCTCCTTCTTTTTTTTTTCTTCTTCTTCTTCTTCTTCTTCTTCTTCTTCTTCTTCTTCTTCTTCTTCTTCTTCTTCTTCTTTTTCTTCTTCTTCTTCTTCTTCTTCTTCTTCTTCCTCCTCTTCCTCTTCCTCTTCCTCTTCTTTTTTTTCTTCTTCTTCTTCTTCTTCTTCTTCTCTCTAATATTAAGTACTCAGGTGTATACAAGCAAAATGCAATCATCATCATCATTATTATTATTATTATTAACAGTACAGTATATTTTACAGTCCCCAGTATTAAGTGCTAGAGTGGATATAAGCAAAATGCAATCATCATTATTATTATTATTATTATTATTAACAGTACAGTATATTTTACAGTCTCTAATATTAAGCACTCAGGTGGATACAAGCAAAATGCAATCATCATCATTATCATTATTATTGTTATTATTAACAGTACAGTATATTTTACAGTCTAATATTAAGCGCTCAGGTGGATACAAGCAAAATGCAATCATTATTATTATTATTATTATTAACAGTACAGTATATTTTAAAGTCTCTAATATTAAGCACTCAGGTGAATACAAGCAAAATGCAATTATTATTATTATTATTATTATTACTATTATTATTATTATTATTATTATTATTAACAGTACAATATATTTTACAGTCCCCGGTATTAAGCACTGGGGTGGATGCAAGCAAATTGGGTTGGACACAGTCCCTGCCCCCCTGTAAGGCTCAGAGTCTCAATCCCCATTTTCCAGGGGAGGGAACTGAGGCCCAGAGAAGTGAAGTAATAAATAATAATAATGGCATTTATTAAGCGCTTACTATGTGCAAAGCACTGTTCTAAGCGCTGGGGAGGTTACAAAGTGATCAGGATGCCCCACGGGGGGCTCACGGTCTTCATCCCCATTTGATAGATGAGGGAACTGAGGCCCAGAGAAGTGAAGTGACTTGCCCAAGGTCACACAGCTGACAAGCGGTGAAGTAGAAATTAGAACCCATGACCTTCTGACTCTCAGGCCTGGGCTCTATCCATTTCGCCACGCTGCTTCTCCTACAGAGCAGTGCACTGAGCGCTTGGGAGAATCCAATACAACAATGTAACAGACACACTCATTCATTCATTCATTCCATTGTATTTATTGAGGGCTTACGTTGCCAACTTGGACTTCCCAAGCGCTTAGTCCAGTGCTCTGCACACAGTAAGCGCTCAATAAATACGATTGAATGAATGAATTTAGTTTTAATTCTATTTGTTTTGATGACTTGACACCCGTCCACATGTTGTGTTTTGTTGTCCGTCTCCCCCTTCTAGACTGTGAGCCCGTTGTCAGGTAGGGACTGTCTCTAGATGTTGCCGACTTGTACTTCCCAAGCGCTTAGTCCAGTGCTCTGCACACAGTAGGCGCTCAATAAATACAATTGAATGAATTAATTTAGTTTTAATTCTATTTGTTCTGACGACTTGACACCTGTCCACATGTGTTTTGTCGTCCGTCTCCCCCTTCTAGACTGTGAGCCCATTGTCCAGTAGGTACCGTCTATAGATGTTGCCAACTTGTACTTCCAAGCACTTAGTCCGGTGCTCTGCACACAGTAAGCGCTCAATAAATCCAACTGAATGAATGAATTTAGTTTTAATTCTATTTGTTCTGACGACTTGACACCTGTCCACATGTTTTGCTTTATTGTCCGTCTCCCCCTCCTAGACTGTGAGCCCGTTGTAGGGTAGGAACCATCTCTAGATGTTGCCGACTTGGACTTCCCAAGCGCTTAGTCCAGTGCTCTGCACACAGTAAGCGCTCAATAAATACGATTGAATGAATAAATGAACATAATAAGCGGGGCAGAGGAAGGGACTGGGGACAAGGGTGAGGAGCAGAGCTCATGGCGGGATTTTCTAGCCCGTGGCTTACCCTTCCCCATCCTCAGCATGGCCTAGTGGGCCCGAGGCCCGAGAGTCAGAAGGACCTGGGTTCTAATCCTGGCTCCGCCACCTGTCCACTGGGTGACCTTGGGCCAGTCACTTCTCTGAGCCTCAGTCCCCTCATCTGTAAAATGGGGATTAAGATGGTGAGCCCCACGCGGGACAGGGACAGACTCCAGGGGTTTCCCATCCACCTCCGCATCAAACAAAATTCCTGGCCATCGGCTTTAAAGCCGCCCATCCCCGGCTCCCTCCTACCTCACCTGGCTGCTCTCCCACTCCAACTCAACTCCAACACAGTAAGCGCTCAATAAATATGATTGAATGAATGAATGAATAAAAGAATGAATGAATGAATGAACCCGGCCCTCACACTTCACTCCTCTGATGCCAATCTTCTCAGCGGGGCCTCCATCTCACCCATCTCGCCGCCGACCCCTCGTCCACGTCTTGGCCTGGAATTTTCTCCCTCCTCAAATCCAACAATGACTCTTCCTCCCTTCAAATCCTTATCGAAGGCCCGTCTCCTCCCAGAAGCCTTCCCTGACTGCGTCCTCCTTTCCTCTTCTCCCATTCCCTTCCACGTCGCCCCAAATCGCTCCCTTTCTTCATCCCTTCTCCCAGCCCCACTCCACTACTGTCCACATCCCTCATTTATTGATTTCTGTTCACATCTGCCTTCCCCCAAGACTGTAATCTTACGGTGGGCAGGGAATGTATCTGTTTATTGTTTTATTGGACTCTCCCAAGCTCTTAGTACAGTGCCCTGCACACAGTAAGCGCTCAATAAATAAGATTGACTGAATAATAATAATAATAATGGCATTTGTTAAGCACTTACTATGTGCAGAGCACTGTCCTAAGCGTTGGGGGGGATACAAGGTGATCGAGTTGTCCCACGTGGGGCTCACAGTCTTAATCCCCATTTTACAGATGAGATAACTGAGGCTCAGAGAAGTTAAGTGACTTGCCCAAGGTCAGACAGCAGACATGTGGTGGAGCCGGGATTCGAACCCATGATCTCTGACTCCAAAGCCCGGGCTCTTTCCACTGAGCCACGCTGCTTCTCTAATTCTTCTTCTGAAGAATTCAGAAGAATTCTATTCATTCTTCTGAACGAATGACAGGGATGGTGTCCAACGTGATTACCTTGAATTCATTCGTTCATTCAGTCATATTTATTGAGCGCTTACTGTGTGCAGAGCACTGTACTAAGCGCTTGGGAAGTACAAGTCGGCGACATATGGAGAGGGTCCCTACCCAACAACGGGCTCGCAGTCTAGAAGGGGGAGACGGACAACAAAACAAAGCATGTGGACAGGTGTCAAGTCGTCAGAATAAATACAATTAAAGATAAATCAATCAATCATATTTATTGAGCACTTACTGTGTGCAGAGCACTGTACTAAGCGCTTGGGATGTACAAGTCGGCGACATATAGAGACGGTCCCTACCCGACGACGGGCTCGCAGTCTAGAAGGGGGAGACAGGCAACAAAACAAGACATGTGGACGGGTGTCAAGTCGTCAGAATAAATAGAATTAAAGCTAAATCAATCAATCAATCATATTTATTGAGTGCTTACTGTGTGCAGAGTACTGTACTAAGCGCTTGGGAAGTATAAGTCGGCAACATATAGAGACGGTCCCTACCAACAACGGGCTACCAGTCTAGAAGGGGGAGACAGGCAACAAAACAAGACATGTGGACCGGTGTCAAGTCGTCAGAATAAATAGAATTAAAGCTAAATCAATCAATCAATCATATTTATTGAGCGCTTACTGTGTGCAGAGCACTGTACTAAGCGCTTGGGAAGTACAAGTCAGCGACATATAGAGACTGTCCCTACCCAACAACGGGCTCGCAGTCTAGAAGGGGGAGACAGGCAACAAAACAAGACATGTGGACGGGTGTCAAGTCGTCAGAATAAATAGAATTAAAGCTAAATGCACATCATTAACAAAATAGAATAGTAAATAAGTACAAGTAAAATAAATAAATAGAATAATAAATCAGACTTTGAGCCCGCTGTTGGGTAGGGACCGTCTCCATACGTCGCCAACTTGGACTTCCCAAGCGCTTAGTCCAGTGCTCTGCACACAGTAAGCGCTCAATAAATACGATTGAATGAACGAATGAATATATACGGGTGCTGTGGGGAGGGGAAGGAGATTCCTTGAACCTACCCCAGTGCTTAGGACAGTGCTTGGCACATAGTAAGCGCTCACCAAGTACCTTCGCCCCCACGGCCAGCCTCAGAGAAAAAGCCAACCCCTCTTATGAGTTAACGTCCGGGGAAATCTCATCTGTTATTGCTGCGGAGTTTCGGTCCGGGATCCACTGCCAGGATAACTTGAGTCAAATCCCGGGCCCTCCAAAGGAAATATTTTTTCCTCCAGCGATTCCTTAGCCATTTTCGCCTGTGTTTGAGCTCGGCCTTTTAAATCGACGTGTGTTCCCCGCTGCATGAATAGGCGGGTCTGCCGCTTTTTCCCCCCTGTTTTCCAGCCCACTAGACAGTAAGGGGATTATTCGGAAATTCGCCCCGTCAGCGGGCTCTCCTCCTGCTAACTGGTAATTAAATTAATTATAACACTCCCTTCTCCCCCAAATTGCCGCCTGGATCCTCTCTCCTGGACCCCGATTCAGCTTTCTGTTGCGAGAGACGCCTGTGACCACCGATTCGGCCTCCGGGACGGGCCTAGTGGAAAAATCCCGGAGTCAGAGGACTTGGGTTCTAATCCTGGCTCCTCCACGTGTCTGCGGTGTGACCTTGGGCCGTTCGCTTCGCTCCTCTAGGCCTTGGTTCCCTCGTGTGTAAAATGGGGATTGAGATCGTGCGTCCAGCCCACTTGGCTTGTATCCACCCCAGTGCTAAAAATAATAATAATAACGATTCATTCATTCATTCAGTCGTATTTATTGAGCGCTTACTGTGTGCGGAGCACTGGACTAAGCGCTTGGGAAGTACAAGTTGATAATAATGATGCTTTTTCTTAAGCACTTGCCACGTGCAAAGCCCTGTTCTGAGCGCTGGGGTATATCCAAGTTAATCCGGTTGTCCCCCGTGGGGCTCCCAGTCTTCATCCCCATTTTACAGATGAGGTCACTGAGGCACAGAGAAATTAAGTGACTCGCCCAATGTCACACAGCTGAGAAGTGGCGGAGCCGGGATTAGAACCCATGACTTGTATGGGTTCCGTATATATGTATATCATCATCATCCATCGTATTTATTGAGCGCTTACTATGTGCAGAGCACTGTACTAAGCGCTTGGGAAGTACAAATTGGCAACATATAGAGACAGTCCCTACCCAACATATGTTTGTACATATTTATTACTCTTTATTTTACTTGTACATATCTATTCTATTTATTTTCTTTTGTCAGTATGTTTGGTTTTGTTCTCTGTCTCCCCCTTTCAGACTGTGAGCCCGCTGTTGGGTAGGGGCTGCCTCTAGATGTTGCCGACTTGTACTTTCCAAGCGCTTAGTACAGTGCTCTGCACACAGTAAGCGCTCAATAAATACAATTGATTGATTGATTGATTGACTTCTGAGTCCCAAACCCGGGCTCCTGCCACTAAGTCACGCTGCTTCTCCTCTTTATTATAGTACTTGGCACATAGTAAGCTCTTAACAAATACCACAGTTATTATTATTATTATTATTTGGGACAGGGACTGTGTCCAACTTAAATAGCTTGTATCTGCCCCAGTGCTTAGTACAGTGCCTGACATATATACCCTAAGAAATAGAGAGGTCATTCATTCATTCAATCGTATTTATTGAGCACTTACTGTGTGCAGAGCCCACTGTTGGGTAGGGACCGTCTCTAGATGTTGCCAACTTGTACTTCCCAAGCGCTTAGTCCAGTGTTCTGCACACAGTAAGCGCTCAATAAATACGATTGATTGAATGAATGAATGAATGCAGAGCACTTTACTAAGCACTTGAGAATTGCAAGTCGGCAACATCTAGAGACGGTCCCCACCCAACAACGGGCTCACAGTCTAGAAGGGGGAGACGGACAACAAAACAAAACATGTGGACAGGACCGTCTCTATATGTTGCCAACTTGGACTTCCCAAGCGCTTAGTACAGTGCTCTGCACACAGTAAGCGCTCAATAAATATGATTGATTGAACCAATGAATGGATGAAAGTCGTCAGAACAAATAGAAATAAAGCTAGTTAATAATGATAATAATAATGGCATTTATTAAGCACTTACTATGTGCAAAGCACTGTTCTAAGCGCTGGAGGGGGGGATACAAGGTGATCAGGTTGTTCCACGGGAGGCTCACAGTCTTCATCCCCATTTTCCAGATGAGGTCACTGAGGCCCAGAGAAGTGAAGTGACTTGCCCAAAGTCACACAGCTGACAAGCGGCGGAGCCGGGATTAGAACCCATGACATCTGACTCCCAATAATAATAACAATAATGGCATTTATTAAGCGCTTACTATGTGCAAAGCACTGTTCTAAGTTCTGGGGAGGTTCCAAGGTGATCAGGTTGTCCCACGCGGGGCTCACAGTCTTCATCCCCATTTTCCAGATGAGGGAACTGAGGCCCAGAGATGTGAAGTGACTTGCCCAAAGTCACATAGCTGACAAGTGGCGGAGCCGGGATTTGAACCCATGACCTCTGACTCCCAAGCCCGGGCTTTTTCCACTGAGCCACACAGGCGCCTATCATTAACAAAATAAATAGAATAATAAATAGGTGCGAGGAAAATAGAGTAATGAATCTGTCCAAACATCTATACAGGTGCTGTGGGGAGGGGACTTCTAGACTGTAAGCGCACTGTTGGGTGGGGACCGTCTCTAGATGTTGCCAACTTGGGCTTCCCAAGCGCTTAGTACAGTGCTCTGCACACAGTAAGCGCTCAATAAATACGATTGAATGAATGAATGAATTCCAGATCCCTGTCAGGCAGTGTCTGTGTCCAGCTTGATTTGCTTGTATAATAATGATAATCATGGCAGAGCCGGGATTAGAACCCATGACCTTCTGACCCCCCCCAGGCATGGGCTTTCTCCACACCACCATACTGCTACCCTGCAAGTAATCAGTAATAATAATAATAATAATAATAATAATAATAATAATAATAATAAAATAATAATAATACTGGCATTTGTTAAGCGCTTACTATATGCCAAGCACTGTTCTAAGCGCTGGGGGGATACAAGGTGATCAGGTTGTCCCACGCGGGGCTCATAGTCTTAATCCCCATTTGACAGATGAGGGAACTGAGGCTCAGAGAAGCGAATTGACTTGCCCAAAGGTCACACAGCAGGCACGTGGCGGGTATCCATCCCAGCGCTTAGTACAGTGCCTGGCACATAGTAAGCGCTTAGCAGTCCAGTGCTTTGCACACAGTAAGCGCTCAGTAAATATTATTGAATGAATGAACAAATACCACTATTATTATTGTTACGATAAGTAAGGTATAACTTGGAAAGCTGCTTCTCTATATGTTGCCAACTTGTACTTCCCAAGCGCTTAGTACAGTGCTCTGCACACAGTAAGCGCTCAATAAATACGATGGATTGAATGAATGAATGCTTCGCCCAGTGGCTAGAGCCCGGGCCCGGACGTCCGAAGGACCTGGGTTCTAGTCCCGGCTCTGCCACGTGTCTGCTCTGTGACCTTGGACAAGTCACTTCGCTTCTCTGGGTCTCAGTTCCCTCATCTGTAAAATATAATAACGATGGCATTTATTAAGCGCTTGCTATGTGCCAAGCACTGTTCTAAGCGCTGGGGAGGTTACAAGGTGATCAGGTTGTCCCACGTGGGGGGGCTCACAATCTTAATCCCCTTTTTACAGATGAGGGAACTGAGGCACAGAGAAGTGAAGCGACTTGCCCAGAGTCACACAGCTGACAATTGCCAGAGCCGGGATTTGAACCCGTGATCTCTGACTCGAAAGCCCGGGCTCTTTCCACTGAGCCACGCTGCTTCCCAAGTAACGATAATAATAATAATGATAGCATTTATTAAGCGCTTACTATGTGCAAAACACTGTTCTAAGCGCTGGGGAGGTTACAAGGTGATCAGGTTGTCCCATGGGGGGCTCACAGTCTTCATCCCCATTTTCCAGATGAGGGAACTGAGGCCCAGAGAAGTGAAGTGACTTGCCCAGAGTCACACAGCTGACAATTGGCAGAGCCAGGATTTGAACCCGTGATCTCTGACTCGAAAGCCCGGGCTCTTTCCACTGAGCCACGCTGCTTCCCAAGTAACGATAATAATAATAATGATAGCATTTATTAAGCGCTTACTATGTGCAAAACACTGTTCTAAGCGCTGGGGAGGTTACAAGGTGATCAGGTTGTCCCATGGGGGGCTCACAGTCTTCATCCCCATTTTCCAGATGAGGGAACTGAGGCCCAGAGAAGTGAAGTGACTTGCCCAAAGTCACCCAGCTGACAGGTGGTGGAGCCAGGATTTGAACCCATGACCTCGGACTCCAAAGCCCGGGCTCTTTCCACTGAGCCACGCTGCTTCTCCGAGCCATGCTGGGGATTGAGACTGTGAGCTCCACACGGGATAGGGACTGCATCCAACCTGATTTGCTCGTGTCCACCCCAGTGCTTTGTACAGTTTTTGGCATGTAGTAAGTACTAAACAAAAACTATTATTATTATTATTATTATTATTATTATTAATGATTGATCAATCTACCCCAGCGCTTAGTACAGTGCCTGGTCCAGAGCAGGTGCTACACTATTATTATTATTATTATTATTATTGTTATTAGAGAAGCAGCGTGGCTCAGTGGAAGGAGCCAGGGCTTTGGAGTCAGAGGTCATGGGTTCAAATCCCGGCTCCGCCAATTGTCAGCTGGGTGACTTTGGGCAAGTCACTTCACTTCTCTGGGCCTCAGTTCCCTCATCTGTCAAATGGGGATGAAGACTATGAGCCCCCCCGGTGGGACAACCTGATCACCTTGTAACCTCCCCAGTGCTTAGAACAGTGCTTTGCACATAGTAAGCGCTTAATAAATGCCAATATTATTATTATTATTACTGATTACTTGCAGGGAAGCAGTATGGTATAGTGGAGAAAGCCCATGCCTGGGGGGGGGGGGGGGGGGTCAGAAGGTCATGGGTTCTAATCCTGACTCTGCCACTTTGCTGTGTGACCTTGAGCAAGTCACTTCACTTCTCTGGGCCTCAGTTCCCTCATCTGGAAAATGGGGATGAAGACTGTGAGCCCCACATGGGACAACCTGATCACCCTGTATCTACCCCAGTGCTTAGAACAGTGCTTGGCATATAAAAATAATTATTATTATGGTATTTGCTAAGTGTTTAGTAGGTGCCAAGCACCGCTCTAAGCGCTGGGGAGGTTACAAGGTGATCAGGTTGTCCCACGGGGGGCTCGCAGTCTTCATCCCCATTTTACAGATGAGGGAACTGAGGCCCAGAGAAGTTAAGCGACTTGCCCAAAGTCACACAGCCGACAAGTGGAGGAGCCGGGATTGGAACACACACTTAGAGAAGCAGCGTGGCTCAGTGGAAAGAGCCCGGACTTGGGGGTCAGAGGTCATGGGTTCGAATCCCGGCTCCGCCACATGTCTGCTGTGTGACCTTGGGCAAGTCACTTCACTTCTCCGAGCCTCAGTTACCTCATCTGTAAAATGGGGATTAAGACTGTGAGCCCCACGTGGGACAACCTGATCACCTTGTATCCCCCCAGTGATGATGCTGATGATGATGGCATTTGTTAAGCGCTTACTATGTGCTAAGCACTGTTCTAAGCGCTGGGGGAGGTTACAAGGTGATCAAGTTGTCCCACAGGGTTCTCACAGTTTTAATCCCCATTTCACAGATGAGGTAACTGAGGCACAGAGAAGTGAAGTGACTTGCCCAAAGTCACACAGCTGACAGTTGGCAGAGCCGGAATTTGAACCCATGATCTCTGACTCCAAAGCCCGGGCTCTTTCCACTGAGCCACGCTGCTTCTCCAGTGCTTAGAACAGTGCTTCGCACATAGTAAGCGCTTAACAAATGCCTTCATTATTATTATTATTATTAACAAGTACCATAGTTATTATTATTCTTCTTATTGATCGAGCTACCCCAGCGCTTAGTACAATGCCTGGCCCAGGGTAGGCGCTTAACAAATAGCACAAAGACAAACACACAACAAGCCGAAACAGCCGCAGCCTCCGCCCTGACCACGATCCCTACAGATGAGGGAACTGAGGCCCAGAGAAGTGAAGTGACTTGCCCAAAGTCACCCAGCTGACAACTGGCGGAGTCGGGATTTGAACCCATGACCTCCGACTCCAAAACCCGAGCTCTTTCCCCTGAGCCACGCTGCTGCTCCTATTAAGCGCTTACTATTAGAGAAGTGGCATAGCTCAGGGGAAAGAGCATGGGCTTTGAAGTCAGAGGTCATGGGTTCAAATCCTGGCTCCGCCAATTGTCAGCTGGGTGACGTTGGGCAAGTCACTTCACTTCTCTGTACCTCAGTTACCTCATCTGTGAAATGGGGATTAAGACTGTGAGCCCCCCCGCATGGGACCACCTGATCACCTTGTCACCTCCCAGCGCCTAGAACGGTGCTTTGCTCATAGTAAGCGCTTAGTAAATGCCATTATTATTATTATTATTATTATGTTCTAAGCACTGGATATTGAATCCCCATTTTACGGATGAGGAAACTGAGGCCCAGAGAAGTGAAATGATGGAAAGAAGAATGGAGCCGCGTCCCGGGGACGCGAACTTCTTCTCGTTCTCCAACCTGGGATGTTGGGAAGAGGCCGGAGCCGAAAATAAAACCGGGTTCCTCAAAGGCGAGCTTTCTCCCGGCCTGGGTGGCGTCGGGAGCGAGAGGGATGACTTCTCCCGGCCAGAGGAACAAACAGGAGGCTGGAATTTTAATTGGAGGCTATATTTGGGATGTATTAAATCCGGATGGCCGAATGACGTCTCTCCCAGAGGAACTCCTGGCTCCCGGAGTGTTTTCTCAAATCGCCCGAGGAGAGGTGATTCGGGGCGAAGGAGGCCTCTCCCCGCGGCCTAGCGTTGGCTTCGCCCACCATGGTATCTATTGAGCGTTTGGACCCCGGGCCAAGCACTGTGCCGAGCACTGGGGTAGCTACACTAATAATAATAATAAAAATCATCATCATCAATCGTCTTGATTGAGCGCTTACTGTGTGCAGAGCACTGTACTAAGCGCTTGGGAAGTCCAAGTTGGCAACATATAGAGACAGGCCCTACCCAACAGTGGGCTCACGGTCTAAAAGATCAAGTCAATAAAAATGGTGGTATTCGTTAAGCGCTTACTATGGGGTAGCTACAATAACAATAATAATAATAATAATAATAATAATAATAATAAAGATGGTGGCATTTGTTAAGCGCTTACTATGTGCCAAGCCCTGGGGGAGATACAAGGTCATCAGGCTGTCCCACGCGGGGCTCCCAGTCTTAAACCCCATTTTGCAGATGCCGAAACTGAGGCCCGGAGAAGCGGAGTGGGCTTGCCCAAAGTCGCCCAGCTGACAAGCGGCGGAGCCGGGATTAGAAGAATCATCATAATGATGATGATGATGGCGTTTATTAAGTGCTTACTATGGGCGAAGCACTGTTCTGAGCGCTGGGGAGGTTACAGGGTGATCAGGTTGTCCCACACGGGGCTCACAGTCTTAGTCCCCATTTTGCAGATGCAGAAACTGAGGCATGGAGAAGTGGAGTGGGCTTGCCCAAAGTCACACAGCTGACAAGCGGCGGAGCCGGGATTAGAATAATAATCATAATGATGATGATGATGGCATTTATTAAGCGCTTACTATGTGAGAAGCACTGTTCTGAGCACTGGGGAGGTTACAGGGTGATCAGGTTGTCCCACGCGGGGCTCACAGTCTTAGTCCCCATTTGGCAGATGCCGAAACTGAGGCCCAGAGAGATAGAGTGGGCTTGCCCAAAGTCACACAGCTGACAAGCGGCAGAGCCGGGATTAGAGTAATAATCATAATGATGATGATGATGGCGTTTTATTAAGTGCTTACTATGTGCGAAGCACTGTTCTGAGCACTGGGGAGGTTACAGGGTGATCAGGTTGTCCCACGGGGGGCTCACAGTCTTCATCCCCATTTTACAGATAAGGGAACTGAGGCTCGGAGAAGTGAGGTGACTTGCCCAAAGTCACACTGCTGATAGGTGGTGGAGCCGGGATTTGAACCCATGGCCTCGGACTCCCAAGCCCAGGCTCTTTCCACTGAGCCACGTTGCTTCTCTAATGAGGGAAGTGACAGGGGAATCAATCATTCATTCAATCGTATTTATTGAGCGCTTACTGTGTACATATTTATTACTCTATTTATTTATTTTACTTATACATATCTATTCTATTTATTTTATTTTGTTAGTGTGCTTGGTTTTGTTCTCCATCTCCCCCTTTTAGACTGTGAGCCCACTGTTGGGTAGGGACTGTCTCTAGATGTTGCCAACTTGTAGTTCCCAAGCGCTTAGTACAGTGCTCTGCACACAGTAAGCGCTCAATAAATACGATTGATGATGCAGAGCACTGGACTAAGCGCTTGGGAAGTACAAGTTGGCAACGTAATTGATTGACTGAATCAATCAGTCAGCCCCACGAGGGGCTCACAGTCTTCACCCCCTTTTTACAGAAGAGGGAACTGAGGCACAGAGAAGTTAAGTGGCTTGCCCGAGGTCACACAGCAGACAGGTGGAAGAGCCGGGATTGGAACCCATGACCTCTGAATCCCATCATCATCAATCGTATTTATTGAGCGCTTACTATGTGCAGAGCACTGTACTAGGCGCTTAATCATCCCAGGCTCGGCTTCTTTTCGCTAGGCCATGCGGGTTTCCGCTCGAAGCAACGAATCGGTGAAGACAACTGAGTCGAAGGTGTCACCGACAAATCAATCAATCAATCAATCAATCGTATTTATTGAGCGCTTACTGTGTGCAGAGCACTGTACTAAGCGCCTAGGAGAGGACAAATAAATAAATAAATGCCATTATTATTATTATTATTCTCTGCACCTCAGTTGCCTCATCTGGAAAAGGGGACTGAAGACTGTAAGCCCCCTGTGGGACAACCTGCTCGCCTTGTAACCTCCCCAGCGCTTAGAACAGTACTTTGCACATAGTAAGCGCTTAATAAATGCCATCATTATTATTATTCTCTGCGTCTCAGTTGCCTCATCTGGAAAAGGGGGATGTAGACTGTGAGCCCCCCGTGGGGCAACCTGCTCACCTTGTAACCTCCCCAGCGCTTAGAACAGTGCTTTGCACATAGTAAGCTCTTAATAAATGTTATAATAACAATCATTATTTATTTATTATTATTTATTATTTATTTATTAATGATAATCTATTATTTATTAAGCGCTTATTATTATTATTACAGCGCCCATAAGGTCCCACGTCCCAAATCAGAAAGGTCAGGCCGCCATCTAGCGGCTGCCATGCGCACTACACCCCCGCCAATTTTTCATTTTGAGTTGGAGCTCAGGGGGTGGAAAGGAGAGAAGGGAATCTAATAATAATAAAATAACAATAATAATGATGATAATAATTATAATAAAAGAATAAAAATAGCTATAACGATAAGCAGCGTGGCTCAGCGGAAAGATCCCGGGCTTTGGAGTCGGAGGTCATGGGTTCAAATCCCGGCTCCGCCGCTTGTCAGCTGCGTGACTTTGGGCAGGTCACTTCACTGGGCCTCAGTTCCCTCATCTGTAAAATGGGGATTATTTATTTATTTATTTTACTTGTACATATCTATTCTATTTATTTTATTTTGTTAGTATGTTTGGTTTTGTTGTCTGTCTCCCCCTTCTAGACTGTGAGGCCACTGTTAGGTAGGGACTGTCTCTATATGTTGCCAATTTGTACTTCCCAAGCGCTTAGTACAGTGCTCTGCACATAGTAAGCGCTCAATAAATACGATTGATTGATTGATTGATTGATTTCCCCCTTCTAGACTGTGACTGTCTCTATATGTTGTCAACTTGTACTTCCCACGTGTTTAGTCCAGTGCTCTGCACACAGTAAGCGCTCAATAAATACGATTGAATGAATGAATGAATGAATGAATTGTCAGCTGTGTGACTTTGGGCAAGTCACTTCAATCAATCAATCAATCAATCGTATTTATTGAGCGCTTACTGTGTGCAGAGCACTGGACTAAGCGCTTGGGAAGTCCAAGTCGGCAACACATAGAGACGGTCCCTACCCACTTCACTTCTCTGGGCCTCAATGACCTCATCTGGAAAATGGGGATGAAGACTGTAAGCCCCCCTGTGGGACAACCTGATCACCTTGTAACCTCCCTAGCGATTAGAACAGTGCTTTGCACATAGTAAGCGCTTAATAAATGGCATTATTATTATTATTGCTTAATAATAATAATAATTTTGGTATTAAGTGCTTAGTATTTATTCATTCATTCAATCGTATTTATTGAGCGCTTACTGTGTGCAGAGCACTATACTAAGCGCTGGGGTAGATACAAGGTCATCAGGTTGTCACAGTCTTCATCCCCATTTTCCAGATGAGGGAACTGGGGCCCCGGGAAGTGAAAAGACTTGCCCCAGGTCACAAAGCAGACAAGGGGAAGAGCTGGGATTAGAACCCACGACCTCTGACTCCCAAGTCCGGGCTCTTTCCGCTGAGCCACGCTTAATAATAATAATAACAATAGCATTTATTAAGCGCTTACTATGTGCAAAGTACTGTTCTAAGCGCTGGGGAGGTTACAAGGTGATCAGGTTGTCCCACGGGCGGCTCACAATCTTAATCACCATTTTACAGATGAGGTAACTGAGGCCCAGAGAAGTGAAGTGACTTGCCCAAAGTCACACAGCTGACAACTGGCGGAGTCGGGATTTGAACCCATGACCTCTGACTCCAAAGCCCGTGCCTTTTCCACTGAGCCACGCTGCTTCTCACAAGCTTCTCTTAAGCGCTTACTATGTGCCAGGCACTGTCCTAAGCGCTGGGGTGGATACAAGATAATCACATTGGATTCAGTTCCTGCCCCCCGTGGGGCTTTCGGTCTCAATCCCCATTTTCCAGCGCTTAGAACAGTGCTTTGCACATAGTAAGCGCTTAATAAATGCCATTATTATTATTTTCCAGATGAGGAAACTGAGGCCCGGAGAAGGGAAGTGACTTGCCCAAGGCCACCGAGCAGACTGGTGGTGGAGTCGGGAAGCCGTGACCTCTGGCTTCCAAGTCCGTGCTCTTTCCACTGATCCAATAATAATAATAATAATAATAATAATAATAATAATAATAATAATAATAATAACGATACAACAACAATAATAACTATAAGAATAATACTTGTTAAACGCTCACCATGTGCCAAGTACTGTACCAAGTTCTGGGATATTATTATTCTTATTATTATTATTATCATATTAATAATTATGGTGTTTGTTAAGCACTCACTATGTGCCAAGTACTGTACTAAGCGCTGGGGGAGATACAAGGTGATCAGGTTGTCCCACGGGGGGCTCACAGTCTTAATCCTCATTTTCCAGATGAGGGAACTGAGGCCCAGAGAAGTGAAGTGACTTGCCCAAAGTCACCCAGCTGACAAGTGGCGGAGCAGGATTTGAACCCATGACCTCTGACGCCCAAGCCCGCGCTCTTTCCACTGAGCCACGCTGCTTCTCTTAAGCGTTCACTACGTGCCAGGTACTGTACCTGTATATATGTATATATGTTTGTACACATTTATTACTCTATTTTACTTGTACATATTGATTCTATTCATTTTATTTTGTTAATAGGCTTTGTTTTGTTCATTCATTCATTCATTCATTCAATCGTATTTATTGAGCGCTTACTGTGTGCAGAGCACTGTACTAAGCGCTTGGGAAGTACAAGTTGGCCACATATAGAGTCTGTCTCTCCCTTCTAGACTGTGAGCCCGCTGTTGGGTAGGGACCGTCTCTAGATGTATGTTTGTACATATTTATTACTCTATTAATTAATTTATTTATTTTACTTGTACATATCTATTCTATTTATTTTATTTTGTTAGTATGTTTGGTTTTGTTCTCCGTCTCCCCCTTTTAGACTGTGAGCCCACTGTTGGGTAGGGACTGTCTCTAGATGTTGCCACCTTGGACTTCCCAAGCGCTTAGTACAGGGCTCTGCACACAGTAAGCGCTCAATAAATACGATTGATTGATTGATTGATTGATTGACTGTCTCTATATGTTGCCACCTTGGACTTCCCAAGCGCTTAGTACAGGGCTCTGCACACAGTAAGCGCTCAAAAAATACGATTGATTGATTGATTGATTGATTAGTACAGTGCTCTGCACACAGTAAGCACTCAATAAATACGATTGAATGAATGAATGAATGAATGTACCAAATTCTGGGGTATGACTATTATTATTGTTATCATATTAATAATTATGGTGTTTGTTAAGCACTCACTATGTGCCAACTGCTGTACTAAGTGCTGGGGTATTATTATTATTATTATTATATTAATAATTATGATACTTGTTAAGCACTGACTTTAACACTGTTCGAAGCACTGGGGAAGATATAAGGTAATCAGGTTGTCCCGCGTGAGGCTCACAATCTTAATCTCCATTTTCCAGATGAGATAACTGAGGCCCGGAGAAGTGAAGTGACTTGCCCAAAGTCACCCAGCCGACAAGTGGCGGAGCCGGGATTTGAACCCATGACCTCTGAATCCCAAGCCCAGGCTCTTGCCCCTCCCTTCTTCCCTATTTAGAGAAGCAGCGTGGCTCAGTGGAAAGAGCCCGGGCTTGGGGGTCAGAGGTCGTGGGTTCAAATCCCGCTCCGCCACCTGTCAGCTGTGTGACTTTGGGCAAGTCGCTTCACTTCTCTGGGCCTCAGTCCCCTCATCTGTAAAATGGGGATGAAGACTGGGAGCCCCACCTGGGACAACCTGCTTACCTTGTATCTACCCCAGCGCTTAGAACAGCGCTTGGCACATAGTACTTAACAAATATTATTATTATCCATTCATTCGTTCAATCGTATTCATTGAGCGCTTACTGTGTGCAGAACACTGTACTAAGCGCTTGGGAAGTCCAAGTGGGCAACATCTAGAGACGGTCCCTACCCGACAACGGGCTCACAGTCTAGAAGGGGGAGGCAGACAACAAAAAACATGGAGACAGGTGTCAAAATCATCAGAACAAATAGCTCTATGCACATCATTAACAAAATAAATAGAATAGTAAAGACGTACAAGTAAAATAAATACAGTAATAAATCTGTACAAATATATACGGTCTTCTAGACTTCCCAAGCGCTTGGGAAGTATGTGAGTGAGTGAATGAGCGAGACTGTAGTGTGTGAGACACCCCAGGTTTAAGTTTTTCCGGGCAGGGAAAATAGCGCTGTTTTCCTGTTGGCTAGTCCGGGTTTTCTGGCACTTCCCAAGCGCTTAGTACAGTGCTCTGCACAGAGTAAGCGCTCAATAAATACGATTGAATGAGAGGCCTTCCCAGACTGAGCCCCTTCCTTCCTTTCCCCCTCGTCCCCCTCTCCATCCCCCCATCTTACCTCCTTCCCTTCCCCACAGCACCTGGATATATGGATATATGTTTGTACATATTTATTACTCTATTTATTTATTTTGCTTGTACATATCTATCCTATTTATTTTATTTTGTTAGTGTGTTTGGTTTTGTTATCTGTCTCCCCCTTTTAGACTGTAAGCCCAATGTTGGGCAGGGACTGTCTCTGTATGTTGCCAACTTGGACTTCCCAAGCGCTTAGTACAGTGCTCTGCACACAGTAAGCGCTCAATAAATACGATTGATTGATTAGTACAGTGCTCTGCACACAGTAAGCACTCAATAAATACGATTGAATGAGTGAATGAATGAATGTACCAAATTCTGGGGTATTACTACTATTATTGTTATCATATTAATAATTATGGTGTTTGTTAAGCACTCACTATGTGCCAACTGCTGTACTAAGTGCTGGGGTATTATTATTATTATTGTTATATTAATAATTATGATGCTTGTTAAGCACTGACTTTAACACTGTTCGAAGCACCGGGGAAGATACAAGGTAATCAGGTTGTCCCGCGTGAGGCTCACAGTCTTAATCTCCATTTTCCAGATGAGATAACTGAGGCCCGGAGAAGTGAAGTGACTTGCCCAAAGTCACCCAGCCGACAAGTGGCGGAGCCGGGATTTGAACCCATGGCCTCTGAATCCCAAGCCCAGGCTCTTGCCCCTCCCTTCTTCCCTACTTAGAGAAGCAGCGTGGCTCAGTGGAAAGAGCCCGTGCTTGGGGGTCAGAGGTCGTGGGTTCAAATCCCGCTCCGCCACCTGTCAGCTGTGTGACTTTGGGCAAGTCGCTTCACTTCTCTGGGCCTCAGTCCCCTCATCTGTAAAATGGGGATGAAGACTGGGAGCCCCACCTGGGACAACCTGCTTACCTTGTATCTACCCCAGCGCTTAGAACAGCGCTTGGCACATAGTACTTAACAAATATTATTATTATTCATTCATTCGTTCAATCGTATTCATTGAGCGCTTACTGTGTGCAGAGCACTGTACTAAGCGCTTGGGAAGTCCAAGTGGGCAACATCTAGAGACGGTCCCTACCCGACAACGGGCTCACAGTCTAGAAGGGGGAGGCAGACAACAAAAAACATGGAGACAGGTGTCAAAATCATCAGAACAAATAGCTCTACGCACATCATTAACAAAATAAATAGAATAGTAAAGACGTACAAGTAAAATAAATACAGTAATAAATCTGTACAAATATATACGGTCTTCTAGACTTCCCAAGCGCTTGGGAAGTATGTGAGTGAGTGAGTGAGAGAGACTGTAGTGTGTGAGACACCCCAGGTTTAAGTTTTTCCGGGCAGGGAAAATCGCGCTGTTTTCCTGTTGGCTAGTCCGGGTTTTCTGGCACTTCCCAAGCGCTTAGTACAGTGCTCTGCACAGAGTAAGCGCTCAATAAATACGATTGAATGAGAGGCCTTCCCAGACTGAGCCCCTTCCTTCCTTTCCCCCTCGTCCCCCCTCCATCCCCCCCATCTTACCTCCTTCCCTTCCCCACAGCACCTGGATATATGGATATATGTTTGTCCATATTTATTACTCTATTTATTTATTTTACTTGTACATATCTATTCTATTTATTTTATTTTGTTAGTATGTTTGGTTTTGTTCTCTGTTTCCCCCCTTTTAGACTGTGAGCCCACTGTTGGGTAGGGACTGTCTCTATATGTTGCCAATTTGTACTTCCCTAGCGCTTAGAACAGTGCTCGGCACATAGTATGCGCTTAACAAATGTTATTATTATTATTATTATTAGCCCAGGACCCTAGAGCTTAGAACAGTGCTCAGAAGTGCTTAACAAATGCTATCATTGTTATTATTATTATCCCAGGACCTTAGCGCTAAGAACAGTGCTCAGAAGCGCTTAACAAATGCTATTACTATTATTATTATTACTATTATTATTATTATTATCACAGGACCCTAGCTCTTAGAACAGTGCTCGGCATATAGTAAGTGCTTAAAAATGTTATAATAATAATAATAATTATTATTATTATTATTATCCCAGGAACCTAGCGCTTAGAACAGTGCTCGGCACATAGTAAGCGCTTAACAAATGCTATTATTATTATTATTACTATTATTATTATTATTATTATTGTTATTATAATCTCAGGACCCTAGCGCTTAGACCAGTGCTCGGCACATAGTATGCGCTTAACAAATGTTAATATTATTATTATTATTATTATTAGCCCAGGACCCTAGAGCTTAGAACAGTGCTCAGAAGCACTTAACAAATGCTATTATTATTATTATTATTATTATCCCAGGACCCTAGCGCTTAGAACAGTGCTCAGAAGCGCTTAACAGATGCTATTATCATTATTATAATTATCCCAGGACCCTAGCGCCTAGAACAGTGCTCGGCATATAGTATGCGCTTAACAAATGCTATTATTATTATTATTATCCCAGGGTCCTAGCGCTTAGAACAGTGCTGGGCACATAGTATGTGCTTAACAAGTGCTATTATTATTATTATTATAATTATTCCAGGACCCTAGCACTTAGAACAGTGCTTGTCATATAGTAAGCGCTTAACAAACGCTATTATAATTATTATTATTATCCCAGGGGCCTAGCGCTTAGAACAGTGCTCGGCACATAGTATGCGCTTCACAAATGTTATTATTATTATAATTATCCCAGGACCCTAGCGCTTAGAACAGTGCTTGTCACATAGTAAGCGCTTAACAAATGCTATTATTATTATTATTATTATTATTATTATTATTACCCCAGGGTCCTAGCACTTAGAACAGTGCTTGTCATATAGTAAGCGCTTAACAAACGCTATTATTATTATTATTATTATCTCAGGACCCTAGCACTTAGAACAGTGCTTGTCATATAGTAAGCGCTTAACAAACGCTATTATAATTATTATTATTATCCCAGGGTCCTAGCGCTTAGAACAGGGCTCGGCACATGGTATGCTCTTCACAAATGCTATTATTATTATAATTATCCCAGGACCCTAGCGCTTAGAACAGTGCTTGTCACATAGTAAGCGCTTAATAAATGCTATTATTATTATTATTATTATTATTATTACCCCAGGGTCCTAGCGCTTAGAACAGTGCTTGTCATATAGTAAGCGCTTAGCAAATGCTATTATTATTATAATTATCCCAGGACCCTAGCGCTTAGAACAGTGCTTGTCACATAGTAAGCGCTTAACAAATGCTATTATTATTATTATTATTATTATTATTATTATTATTACCCCAGGGTCCTAGCGCTTAGAACAGTGCTTGTCATATAGTTAGCGCTTAGCAAATGCTATTATTATTATTATAATTATCCCAGGACCCTAGCGCTTAGAACAGTGCTCGTCATATAGTAAGCGCTTAACAAATGCTATTGTTATTATTATTATTATTATTATCCCAGGGCCCTAGCGCTTAGAACAGTGCTTGTCATATAGTAAGCGCTTAACAAACGCTATTATAATTATTATTATTATCCCAGGGTCCTAGCGCTTAGAGCAGTGCTCGGCACATTGTATGCGCTTCACAAATGCTATTATTATTATAATTATCCCAGGACCCTAGCGCTTAGAACAGTGCTCGGCACGTAGTAAGCGCTTAACAAATGCTATTATTATAATTATCCCAGGACCCTAGCTCTATTATCATTATTATTATTATAATTATCCCAGGACCCTAGCGCTTAGAACAGTGCTCGGCACATAGTAAGCGCTTAACAAATGCTATTATTATTATTATAATTACTCCAGGACCCTAGCGCTATTATCATTATTATTATTATTATCCCAGGACCCTAGCGCTTAGAACAGTGCTCGGCACATAGTAAGCGCTTAACAAATGCTATTATTATTATTATAATTACCCCAGGACCCTAGCGCTATTATCATTATTATTATTATTATCCCAGGACCCTAGCGCTTAGAACAGTGCTGGGCACATAGTAAGCGCTTAACAAATGCTATTATTATTATAATTATCCCAGGACCCCAGCGCTTAGAACAGTGTTCGGCACATAGTATGCGCTTAACACATGCTATTATTATTATTATAATTATCCCAGTACCCTAGCGCTTAGAACAGTGCTCGGCACATAGTAAGCGCTTAACAAATGCTATTGTTCTTATAATTACCCCAGGACCCTAGCGTTATTATAATTATTATTATTATTATTATTATTATTAATATCATCCCAGGACCCTAGAGCTTAGAACAGTGCTCGGCACATAGTATGCGCTTAACAAATACTACTATTATTATTATAATTATCCCAGGACCCTAGCGCTATTATTATTATTGTTATTATTATTATTATTATTATTATTATTATCATTATTATTATTATTATACCGGGACCCTGGGAGTTAGAACAGTGCTCGGCACATAGTAAGCGCTTAACAAATGCTATTATTATAATTATCCCAGGACCCTAGCTCTATTATCATTATTATTATTATAATTATCCCAGGACCCTAGCACTTAGAACAGTGTTCGGCACATAGTAAGCACATAACAAATGCTATTATTATTATTACTATTATTATTATTATTATCCCAGGACCCTAGCACTATAATAATAATAATAATGGTATTTGTTAAGCGCTTACTATGTGCCAAGCCCTGTTCTAAGCGCTGGGGTAATAATAATAATAATGATTATAGTGTTTGTTAAGGGCTTTCTATCTGCCAAGCCCTGTTATAAGCGCTGGGGTAATAATAATAATAATAATAATAATAATAATAATAATGATAATAATAATAATAATATTTGTTAAGCACTTACTATGTGCCAAGCCCTGTTCTAAGCGCTGTGGTAATAATAATAATAATAATAATACTAATAGTGTTTGTTAAGCACTTACTATGTGCCAAGCTCTGTTCTAAGCGCTGGGGTAATAATACTGATAATAATATTGGTATTTGTTAAGGGATTACTACATGCCAAGCAGTGTTCGAAGTGCTGGGGTAATGATAATAATAATAATAATAATAATAATAATAATAGTATTTGTTAAGCGCTTACTATGTGCCAAGCACTGTTCTAAGAGCCGGGGTAATAATAATGATAATAATAGTGGTATTTGTGAAGCGATTACTACATGCCACGCAGTGTTCTAAGCGCTGCGGTAATAATAATTGCGGTAGTAATAATAATTAATAATAATTAGTATTAATAATGATTAATAATAATAATTAATCTAACTAATAATTAGAGAAGCAGCGTGGCTCAGTGGAGAAGAGCCTGGGCTTTGGAGTCAGAGGTCCTGGGTTCAAACCCCGGCTGCGCCAATTGTCAGCTGTGTGACTTTGGGCAAGTCACTTAACTTCTCTGGGCCTCAGTTACCTCATCTGTAAAATGGGTATTGAGACTGTGAGCCCCACGTGGGACAACCTGATCACCTTGTAACCTCCCCAGCGCTTAGAACAGTGCTTTGCACATAGTAAGCGCTTAATAAATGCCATTATTATTATTATTATTAATAATAACTGTATCTGTTAAGCCCTATGTGCCAAGCACTGTTCTAAGAGCTGGGGTAATAATAATAATAATAATAATAATAATAATAATAATAATAATAATATTAAGCGATTACTATGTGCCGAGCACTGTTCTAACCGCTGGGGTAATGATAATAATAATGATAATGGTATTTGTTAGGCGCTTACTATGTGCCAAGCACCGTTCTAAGCCTGGGGCAAAAATAGTAATCATGGTAATGGTATTTGTTAAGCGCTTATTCTGTGGCAAGCCCTGCTCTAAGCGTTGAGCACCGTCCTAAGGGTAGACACGAGACGATCAGGTGATCCGAGCCCGGGCTTTGGAGTCAGAGGTCCTGGGTTCAAATCCCGGCTCTGCCAATTGTCAGCTGGGTGACTTGGGGCAAGTCACTTCACTTCTCTGGGCCTCGGTTCCCTCATCTGGAAAATGGGGGTGAAGACTGTGAGCCCCCCGTGGGACAACCTGATCACCTTGGAACCTCCCCAGCACTTAGAACAGGGCTTGGCACATAGTAAGCGCTTAATAAATGCCATTATTATTATTATTATTATTCTTGTCTGCTGTGAGACCTTGGATAAGTCACTTCACTTCTCTGTACCTCAGTGACCTCATCTGTCAAATGGGGACGAAGACCGTGAGCCCCCCGTGGGACAACCTGATCACCTTGTCTCCACCCCAGTGCTTAGAACAGTGCTTGGCACATAGTAAGCGCTTAATAAATGCCATTATTATTATTGTCTGCTGTGTGACCTTGGACAAGTCACTTCACTTCTCTGTACCTCAGTGACCTCATCTGGAAAATGGGGATGAAGACCGTGAGCCCCCCGTGGGACAACCTCATCACCTTGTATCCACCCCAGTGCTTAGAATAGTGCTTGGCACTAAATAGTAAGCACTTAATAAATGCCATTATCATTATTATCATTGTCTGCTGTGTGACCTTGAACAAGTTACTTCACTTCTCTGTACCTCAGTGAGCTCATCTGCAAAATGGGGATGAAGACCGTGAGCCCCACGTGGGACAACCTGATCACCTTGTCTCCACCCCAGCCCTTAGAACAGTGCTTGGCACATAGTAAGAGCTTAATAAATGCCATTATTATTATTATTATTGTCTGCTTTGTGACTTTGGACAAGTCACTTCACTTCTCTGTACCTCAGTGACCTCATCTGTAAAATGGGGATGAAGACCATCCACGTGGGACAACCTGATCACCTTGTATCCACCCCAGTGCTTAGAATAGTGCTTGGCACATAGCAAGCGCTCAATAAATGCCATTATTGTTATTATTATTATTATTATTATTATTATTATTATTATTATTATCATTGTCTGCTGTGAGACCTTGGACAAGTCACTTCACTTCTCTGTACCTCAGTGACCACATCTGTCAAATGGAGATGAAGACCGTGAGCCCCCCGTGGGACAACCTGATCACCTTGTCTCCACCCCAGTGCTTAGAACAGTGCTTGGCACATAGTAAGCGCTTAATAAATGCCATTATCATTATTATTATTGTCTGCTGTGTGACCTTGGACAAGTCACTTCACTTCTCTGTACCTCAGTGACCTCATCTGGAAAATGGGGATGAAGACTGTGAACCCCACGTGGGACAACCTGATCACCTTGTCTCCACCCCAGTGCTTAGAACAGTGCTTGGCACATAGTAAGCGCTTAATAAATGCCATTATTATTATTATTATTGTCTGCTGTGTGACCTTGAACAAGTCACTTCACTTCTCTGTACCTCAGTGACCTCATCTGCAAAATGGGGGTGAAGACCGTGAGCCCCCCGTGGGACAACCTGATCACCTTGTCTCCCCCCCAGTGCTTAGAATAGTGCTTGGCACATAGTAAGCGCTTAATAAATGCCATTATCATTATTATCATTGTCTGCTGTGTGACCTTGGACAAGTCACTTCACTTCTCTGTACCTCAGTGACCTCATCTGTCAAATGGGGACGAAGACGGTGAGCCCCCCGTGGGAGAACCTGATCACCTTGTCTCCACCCCAGTGCTTAGAACAGTGCTTGGCACATAGTAGACGCTTAAATCCTCCTCCAAGAGGCCTTCCCAGACTGAATCCCTCTTTTTCCTCTGCTCTTCCTCTGCAGCGATTTATTACTCTATTTATTTTATTAATGATATGTATATATAATTTGTACCGATTTATTACTCTATTTATTTTATTAATGGCGTGCATATAGCTATAATTCTATTTATTCTGATGGTATTGACACCTGTCTACTTGTTTTTGTGTTTTTGTGTTGTTTTTGTGTGGTTGTCTGCCTCCCCCTTCTCGACTGTGACCCCCTTGTTGGTTAGTGACCGTCTCTCCATGGTGCCGATTTGTACTTCCCAAGCGCTTAGTACAGTGCTCCGCACGCAGTAAGCGCTCAATAAGTACGATTGAATGAATGCGTGTCTATAATTCTATTTATTCTGACGGTAGTGACACCCGTCTACTTTGTGTTTTGTTGTCTGTCTCCCCCTTCTAGACTGTGAGCCCGTTGTTGGGGAGGGATTGTCTCTACCTGTCGCCGAATTATACTTTCTAAGCGTTTAGTACAGTGCTCCGCACACAGTAAGCGCTCAAATCGATTGAATTGAATGGATACCTATAATTGTATTTATTCTGGTGGTATTGACACCTGTCTACTTGTTTTGTTTTGTTGTCTGCCTTCCCCTTCTAGACTGTGAGCCCATTGTGGGCAAGGATCGTCTCTGTTGCCGCTTTGTACTTTCCAAGCGCTTAGTACAGTGCTCCGCACACAGTAAGCGCTCAATAAAGACGATTAAATTGAATGGATATCTATAATTCTATTTATTCTGGTGGTATTGACACCTGTCTAATTGTTTTGTTTTGTTGTCTGTCTCCCCCTTCTAGACTGTGAGCCCGTTGTTGGGGAGGGATTGTCTCTGTTGCTGAATTGTCCTTTCCAAGCGTTTAGTACAGTGCTCCGCACACAGTAAGCGCTCAATAAAGACGATTGAATTGAATGGATATCTATAATTCTATTTATTCTGATGGTATTGACACCTGTCTACTTGTTTTGTTTTGTTGTCTGCCTTCCCCTTCTAGACTGTGAGCCCATTGTGGGCAAGGATCATCTCTGTTGCCGCTTTGTACTTTCCAAGCGCTTAGTACAGTGCTCCGCACACAGTAAGCGCTCAATAAAGACGATTGAATTGAATGGATATCTATAATTGTATTTATTCTGTTGGTATTGACACCTGTCTAATTGTTTTGTTTTGTTGTCTGTCTCCCCCTTCTAGACTGTGAGCCCGTTGTTGGGGAGGGATTGTCTCTGTTGCTGAATTGTCCTTTCCAAGCGTTTAGTACAGTGCTCCGCACACAGTAAGCGCTCAATAAAGACGATTGAATTGAATGGATATCTATAATTCTATTTATTCTGATGGTATTGACACCTGTCTACTTGTTTTGTTTTGTTGTCTGCCTTCCCCTTCTAGACTGTGAGCCCATTGTGGGCAAGGATCGTCTCTGTTGCCGCTTTGTACTTTCCAAGCGCTTAGTACAGTGCTCCGCACACAGTAAGCGCTCAATAAAGACGATTAAATTGAATGGATATCTATAATTCTATTTATTCTGGTGGTATTGACACCTGTCTAATTGTTTTGTTTTGTTGTCTGTCTCCCCCTTCTAGACTGTGAGCCCGTTGTTGGGGAGGGATTGTCTCTGTTGCCGAATTGTCCTTTCCAAGCGTTTAGTACACTGCTCTGCCCACAGTAAGCGCTCAATAAAGACGATTGAATTAAATGGATATCTCTAATTCTATTTATTCTGATGGTAGTGACACCTGTCTAATTGTTTTGTTTTATTGTCTGTCTCCCCCTTCTAGACTGTGAGCCCGTTGTTGGGGAGGGACCGTCCCTAGATTTGTGCCGATTTGTGCTTCCCAAGCGCTCAGTACAGTGCACCGCGTACAGTAAGCGCTCAATAAATGTGATTGAATTGATTGAAGGTCTATAATTCTATTTATTCTGATGCTATTGACACCTGTCTACTTGTTTTGTTTTGCTGTCCGTCTCCCCACTTCTAGACCGTGAGCCCGTTGTTGGGGAGGGATTGTCTCTGTGTGTTGCCCAATTGTACTTTCCAAGCGCTAAGTACAGTGCACCGCATACAGTAAGCGCTCAATAAATGTGATTGAATTGATTGAAGGTCTATAATTCTATTTATCCTGATGCTATTGACACCTGTCTACTTGTTTTGTTTTGCTGTCCGTCTCCCCACTTCTAGACCGTGAGCCCGTTGTTGGGGAGGGATTGTCTCTGTGTGTTGCCCAATTGTACTATCCAAGCGCTTAGTACAGTGCTCCGCACACAGTAAGCGCTCAATAAATATGACTCAACTGAATGAATGTCTATAATTATATTTATTCTGATGGCATTGACACCTACATACATATATATAGATATATATATACACATACATATATATAGATATGTGTGTGTATATGCAGAGCGCTGTACTGAACACCTAGGAGTGTACAATACAGTTGACGAATACCATCATCATCATTATTATTATGTGCAGAGCGCTGTACTGAACACCTAGGAGTGTATTTGTTTCGTTTTTTTGTCTTTCTCCCCCTTCTAGACTGTGAGCCCGTTGTTGGGGAGGGACCGTCTTTAGATGTTGCCGAATTGTACTTCCCAAGCGCTTAGTACAGTGCTCCGCACACAGTAAGCGCTCAATAAATATGACTGAACTGAATGAATGTCTATAATTATATTTATTCTGATGGTATTGACACCGACATATATATATATTTATATACATACATATATATGTGTATATATATGCAGAGCGCTGTACTGAACACCTAGGAGTGTACAATACAGTTGACAAATACCATCATCATTATTATTATTATGTGCAGAGCGCTGTACTGAACACCTAGGAGTGTATTTGTTTCGTTTTTTTGTCTTTCTCCCCCTTTTAGACTGTGAGCCCCTTGTTGGGTAGGGACCGTCTCTAGATGTTGCCGATTTGTACTTCCCAAGCGCTTAGCACAGTGTTCTGCACACAGTAAGCGCTCAGTAAGTACGATGGAATGAATGAATGACAATGAACAAATAACACCTTGTATCTACCCCAGCGCTTAGAACAGTGCTTTGCACATAGTAAGCGCTTAATAAATGCCATAAAAAAAAAAAATAGCAGCGTGGCTTAGTGGAAAAGAGCCCAGGCTTGGGAGTCAGAGGTCATGGGTTCAAATCCACCTACGCCACTTTCAATCAATCGTATTCATCGCATTTGTCGAGGGCTTACTGTGTGCAGAGCACTGTACTAAGCGCTTGGGAAGCACAAGTTGGGCGACTTTGGGCGAGTCCCTTCACTTCTCTGGGCCTCAGTTCTCTCATCTGTCAAATGGGGATGAAGACTGGGAGTCCCACGGGGGACAACCTGATGGCCTTGTGTCTCCCCCAGCGCTTAGAACAGTGCTTGGCACGTAGTAAGCGCTTAACAAATAGCATGATTATTATTATTATTATTATTATGAGCATCCTTATTGGGGATTCGAACCCAGGTGGGGGGTCGGCTTTCGTTTTTTCCCTGGGCGCTGGTTACTGTTTAACCTCCCCCCGCCCCGTTTCCGTGTGTTTAGGGAATCGATCGGGCCTCTGCCCTGCGCCATTCAGCGCCCTGCCTTGGCCCCCGAGCCCGGGGGGCCCCCGGAGCCCCCCAAAGCCCCCCGGAGCCCCTCGGAGCCACCACTCACCCGAAAGGTGAGAAAACGGGGCGCCCTGGTTGGGGGGGGGGGGGTTCTGGGGGGATGCTGGGGGGCCTGGACGGGGGGCCTGGGGGGGCCCAGGGGGTTCTGGAGGGGCCTCAGGGGGTCCTGGGGGTCTTGGGGGGTCCTGGGGGATCCTGCAGGGGTCCTGGGGGGCATGGGGGAGTACTGGGGGGGGCTCTGGGGGATTCTGGGGGGTCCTGCAGGGGTCCTGGGGGGTTCTGGGGGCCATGGGGAAGTCCTAGGGGGGCTCTGGGGGTCTTGGGGGGTCCTGGGGGATCCTCCAGGGGTCCTGGGGGTCAAGGGGGAGTACTGGGGGGGCGGCTCTGGGTCTCTTGGGGGATTCTGGGGGGTCCTGCAGGGGTCCCAGGGGGTTCTGGAGGGTCCTGAGGGGGTCCTGGGGGCCTTGGGGGGTCCTGGGGGATCCTGCAGGGGTTCTGGGGGTCAAGGGGAAGTACTGGGGGGGCTCTGGGGGTCCTGGGAGATTCTGGGGGGTCCTGCAGGGGTTCTGGGGGGTTCTGGAAGGTCCTGAGGGGGGTCCTGGGGGTCTTGGGGCGTCCTGGGGGATCCTGCAGGGGTTCTGGGGGTCATGGGGGAGTACTAGGGGGGGCTCTAGCGGATTCTGGGGGGTCCTGAAGGGGTCCTGGGGGGTTCTGGGGGAGTACTTGGGGGGGCTCTGGGGGTCCTGGGGGATTCTGGGGGGTCCTGCAGGGGTCCTGGGGGGTTCTGGGGGTCATTTGGGAGTCCTGGGGGGCTCTGGGGGTCTTGGGGGGTCCTGGGGGATCATCCAGGTGTCCTTGGGGTTCTGGGGGTCATGGGGGAGTACCGGGGGGGCTCTGCGGGTCCTGGGGGGTTCTTGGGGTCATTTGGGAGTCCTGGGGGGGGGGGCTCTGGGGGTCCTGGGGGATCCTCCAGGGGTCCTTTGGGGTTCTGGGGGTCATGGGGGAGTACTGGGGGTCTCTGGGGGTCCTGGGGGTCCTGGCTTGTTCTGGGGGGTCCTGGGGCGTTCTGGGGGTCATGGGGGAGTCCTGGGGGGCCCCAGGGGGTCCTGGGGGTCTTGGGGGGTCCTGGGGGATCGTGGAGGGGCCCTGAAGGGTCATGGGGGAGTTCTGGGGGCTCTGGGGGGTGCCAGGGGGTTCTGGGCATCCGGGGGGGGGGTCCCGGGGGGCTCTGGGGGTCCTGGAGGGGTTCTGGGGGGGGTCCCATGGGGTCCTGGGAGATCCTTCAGGTGTCCTGGGGGTCCTGGGATAGTCTTGGGGGGCACTGGGGGTCCTGGGAGGGTCCCGGGGGGGTGGTCCTGGAGGGTCTGGGAGCGCCCTGGGGGATCCTGGAGAGATCCTGGGGGGGGGGGGGGTTCTGGGGATCATGGGGGAGTCCTGGGGGATCCTGGGGGTCCTGAGGGGGAGTTCTGGGGGTTCCGGGGGTCCTGGAGGGGTTCCGGGGATTTCTGGGGGGGACTCTGAGGGTCCTGGGGGGCTCTGGGGGTCCCCGGGGGTCCCCGGGCCCGAGAAGGACGGCCCTGGGGGGCGGGCCAGGGGGCTGTGGACAAGAGACACCGCCCTGTGGGTAGAGCCCGGGCCTAGGAGCCAGAAGGTCCTGGGTTCTAATCCCGCCCCGCCCCTCGTCTGCCGGGTGACCTTGGGCGAGTCGTTTCACTTCTCCGGTCCTCAGTTCCCCTGTCTGGAAAATGGGGATGGAGACTGTGAGCCCCACGGGGGTCGGGGACTGTGGCCAGCCCCATTGGCTTGGATCCACCCCAGCGCTTAGTACAGTGTCAGGCACATAGTGAGCTCTGAAGAAAAACCACAGTTATGATTATGATGACCGGAGAAGCGGCGTGGCTTAGTGGTCGGAGCCCGGCCTTGGGAGTCAGAGGTCGTGAGTTCTAATTCCGGTTCCGCCGCCTGTCTGCTGTGTGACCTTGGGCGAGTCGCTTCACTTCTCTGGGCCTCAGTTCCCCCGTCTGGAAAATGGGGATGGAGACTGGGAGCCCCACGGGGGACGGGGGACTGTGGCCAACCCCATTGGCTTGGATAAACCCCAGCGCTTAGTACAGTGCCTGCCACATAGTAAGCGCTTAAAGGCCCCGCCACTTGTCAGCTGTGTGACCTTGGGCGAGTCGCTTCACTTCTCTGGGCCTCAGTTCCCCCATCTGGAAAATGGGGATGGAGACTGGGAGCCCCACGGGGGACGGGGGACTGTGGCCAACCCCATTGGCTTGGATAAACCCCAGCGCTTAGTACAGTGCCTGCCACATAATAAGCGCTTAAAGGCCCCGCCACTTGTCAGCTGTGTGACCTTGGGTGAGTCGCTTCACTTCTCTGGGCCTCAGTTCCCCCATCTGGAAAATGGGGATGGAGACTGGGAGCCCCACGGGGGACGGGGGACTGTGGCCAACCCCATTGGCTTGGATAAACCCCAGCGCTTAGTACAGTGCCTGCCACATAGTAAGCGCTTAAAGGCCCTGCCACTTGACAGCTGTGTGACCTTGGGCAAGGCACTTCACTTCTCTGGGCCTCAGTGACCTCATCTGGAAAATGGGGATTAAGACTGGGACAACCTGATTACCTTGTATCTACCCCAGTGCTTAGAACAGTGTTTGGCACATAGTAAGCGCTTAACAAATACCATCATCATCGTCTAATACGATTGAATGAATGAATGAACTTTGACTATAAATTCCTCCAGGGCGTAATTATTAGTAGTAATAATCGTCATAGTGATTGAGCGCTTACTGTGTGCGGAGCACCGTACTGAGCGCTTGGGAGAGGACAATTCATTCCCTCATTCAAATGTAAGCGCTTAGTACGGTGCTCAGCACACCGTAAGCGCTCAATAAATACGATTGAATGCATTTATTGAGCGCTTACTGTGTGCAGAGCACCGTTCTAAGCGCTTGGGAGAGGACCATTCATTCATTCATTCATTCATTCGTATTTATTGGGGCTTACTGTGTGCCGAGCACTGTACTGAGCGCTTGGGAGGGGACTATTCATTCATTCATTCAATCGTATCTATTGAGCACTTCCCGTGTGCTGAGCACGGTACTGAGCGCTTGGGAGAGGACTATTTATTCAATCGTATTTATTGAGAACTTCCTGTGTGTAGAGCACTGTACTAAGCGCTCGGGAAAGGACAATCCATTCATTCATTAGTCCAATTGCGTTTATTGCGCGTTTACCGTGTGCAGAGCACCGTACTAAGCGCTCGAGAGAGCACAATTCATTCATTCAGTTGTATTTACTGAGCGTTTACTGTGTGCAGAGCACCGTACTAAGCGCTCGGGAGAGCACAATTCATTCATTCAGTTGTATTTACTGAGCGTTTACTGTGTGCAGAGCACTGTACTAAGCGCTCGGGAGAGCACAGTCCATTCATTCATTCAGTTGTATTTACTGAGCGTTTACTATGTGTAGAGCACCATACTAAGCGCTTGGGAGAGGATATTTCATTCATTCATTTGTTCAAACATATTTATTGAGCGCTTACTGTGTGTAGAGCACCGTACTGAGCCCTTGGGAGCAGACGGTTCATACGTTCAAACATATTTATTGAGCGCTTACTGTGAGCAGAGCACTGGACTAAGCGCTTGGGAGAGGCCATTATAACATCAATCACATTCCCTGCCCACGGGGAGCTCATAGTCTGGAGGGGAGAGATCCCGTCTACTACAGTACTCACTCACACTGGTAGTACAGTGCTCTGCAAGCACGGGGAGGACTGGGAGGTGCGTGAGGGCTGGGATAGACTCTCCCAGGTGCTCAGCACAGTGTTTGGCACACACATTAGACGGTAAGCTCCCAGTGGGCAGGGTTCCCGTCTACTAACTCCGCATAGTGGATGGAGCCCAGGCCTGGGATTCGGAAGGACTTGTCGGGTAGGGATCGTCTCTATACGTTCAAGCGCTTAGTACAGTGCTCTGCACATAGTAAGCGCTCAATAATTACGATTGATTGATTGATTGATTGATACGTTGCCGACTTGTACTTCCCAAGCGCTTAGTACAGTGCTCTGCACACAGTAAGCGCTCAATAAGTACGACTGAATGAATGAATGAATGAAAAGGTCATAGCTTCTGATCCCAGCTCCGCTGTGTGTCTGCTGCGTGACCCTGGGCAAGTCACTTCACCGCTCTGGGCCTCGGTGACCTCATCTGGAAAATGGGGATGGAGGCGGTGAGCCCCATGGGGGACAGGGACTGTGTCCGATCTGATTTGTTTGAATGCGCCCCAGCACTTAGTAATAATAACAATAATAATAATAATAATAATAATAATGATAATAATGGCATTTGTTAAGTGCTTACTATGTGCAAAGCACTGTTCTAAGCGCCGGGGAGGATACAAGGTGATCAGGTTGTCGCACGGGGGGCTCCCAGTCTTCATCCCCATTTTCCAGATGGGAGAACTGAGGCTCAGAGAAGTGAAGTGGCTTGCCCAAGGTCACACAGCTGACAGGTGGCGGAGCCGGGATTTGAACCCATGACCTCGGACTCTCAAGCCCGGGCTCTTTCCACTGAGCCACGCCATACAATGCCTGGCACGGAGTAAGCACTTAATAAATACCCCGATTATTACTATTATTATTATTAGAGTGTCTCCCAGCGATGCCTCAGTGACCTGATCTGCAAAATGGGGATTAAGACTGTGAACCTCATGTGGGACATCATCATCATCATCAATCGTATTTATTGAGCGCTTACTATGTGCAGAGCACTGTACTAAGCGCTTGGGAAGTACAAATTGGCAACAAATAGAGACAGGACAGGGACTGTGTCCAACTTGCCTAGCTTGTATCTACCTCAGCGCTTAGTACAGTGCCTGGCACACAGTAAGCACCTAATAAATACCACAATAACCATAATAGTGATGATGATGATCATCCCCCTTTTAGACTGTGAGCCCGCTGTTGGGTAGGGACTGTCTCTACATGTTGCCAACTTGGACTTCCCAAGCGCTTAGTACAGTGCTCTGCACACAGTAAGTGCTCAATAAATACAGTTGATTGATTGATTGATAGTAGGCACCTAATAAATACCACAGTAACCATAATAGTGATGATGATGATCATCCCCCTTCTAGACTGTGAGCCCGCTGTTGGGTAGGGACCGTCTCTGTATGTTGCCAACTTGGACTTCCCAAGCGCTTAGTACAGTGCTCTGCACACAGTAAGTGCTCAATAAATACAGTTGATTGATTGATTGATAGTAGGCACCTAATAAATACCACAGTAACCATAATAGTGATGATGATGATCATCCCCCTTCTAGACTGTGAGCCCGCTGTTGGGTAGGGACTGTCTCTACATGTCGCCAACTTGGACTTCCCAAGCGCTTAGTACAGTGCTCTGCACACAGTAAGCGCTCAATAAATACAATTGATTGATTGATTGATAGTAGGCACCTAATAAATACCACAGTAACCATAATAGTGATGATGATGATCATCCCCCTTCTAGACTGTGAGCCCGCTGTTGGGTAGGGACCGTCTCTACATGTCGCCAAATTGGACTTCCCAAGCGCTTAGTACAGTGCTCTGCACACAGTAAGCGCTCAATAAATACAATTGATTGATTGATAGTAGGCACCTAATAAATACCACAGTAACCATAATAGTGATGATGATGATCATCCCCCTTCTAGACTGTGAGCCCGCTGTTGGGTAGGGACCGTCTCTGTATGTTGCCAACTTGGACTTCCCAAGCGCTTAGTACAGTGCTCTGCACACAGTAAGTGCTCAATAAATACAATTGATTGATTGATTGATAGTAGGCACCTAATAAATACCACAGTAACCATAATAGCGATGATGATGATCATCCCCCTTCTAGACTGTGAGCCCGCTGTTGGGTAGGGACCGTCTGTATGTTGCCAACCTGGACTTTCCAAGCGCTTAGTACAGTGCTCTGCACACAGTAAGCGCTCAATAAATACGATTGAATGAATGACGATGATTTTTATTAAGTATATAAAACTGGTCCACCCATGCTGGATACTAGGTTCAATCCCGGTGTCCACATCTCCGCAACGGGAGACCAGAGCTGGAGAACGAGCAGAACCCGTCTGCGGTGTGACCTTGGGCAAGTCATTTAACTTCTCTGTGCCTCAGAGACCTCATCTGTAAAATGGGGATGAAGACGGCGAACCTCAGCGTGGCTCAGTGGAAAGAGCCCGGGCTTGGGAGTCAGAGGTCATGGGTTCAAATCCCAAGTCAGCTGGGTGACTTTGGGCAAGTCACTTCACGTCTCTGGGCCTCAGTTCCCTCATCTGGAAAATGGGGGTGAAGAGTGTGAGCCCCCCGTGGGACAACCTGATCAGTTTGTAACCTCCCCAGCGCTTAGAGCAGTGCTCTGCACATAGTAAGCGCTTAATAAATGCCATTATTATTATTATTCTCCCCTTTCTAGACTGTGAGCCCATTGTTGGGTAAGGACCGTCTCTATATGTTGCCGACTTGTACTTCCCAAGCGCTTAGTACAGTGCTCTGCACACAGTAAGCGCTCAATAAATATGAATGAGTGACATGGACAGTGTCCAACCTGACTAGCTTGTAATAATAATGATAATGATGGCATTTATTAAGTGCTTACTATGTGCAGAGCACTGTTCTAAGCACTGGCATCTACCCCAGCGCTTAGTACAGTGCCGGGCACATAGTAAGCACTTAACAAATACAATAAAAAAAAAGAGAGGGGGTCCCAGATGTTCCTCCTGAGGAGAGATTCATTCATTCAGTCGTATTTATTGAGCATTTACTGTGTGCGGAACACTGTATTATTATTAACTGTATTTATCGAGCGCTTACTGTGTGCCAAGCACTGTACTAAGCGCTTGGGAAAGTACAACATAATAATAAACGGTGACATTCCCTGCCCACAACGAGCTTACAGTCTAGAGATTGGGATTAGAACAGTGCTTAGAACAGTGCTCAGCGCTTAGAACAGTGCTTTGCACATAGTAAGCGCTTAATAAATACCATTATTATTATTATTATCATTATTATTATTATTATTATTATTATTATTAGAATCCAGGTCCTCCTGATTCCCAGGCTCGGGCTCTACCCCCTAAGCAACAAGAAGCAGCGTGGCTCAGTGGAAAGAGCGCGGGCTTTGGAGCCAGAGGTCACGGGTTCAAATCCCGGCTCCGCCAATTGTCAGCCGGGTGACTTTGGGCGAGTCACTTCACTTCTCTGGGCCTCAGTTCCCTCGTCTGGAAAATGGGGATGAAAACTGGGAGCCCCACGTGGGACAACCCGATCTCCTTGTAACCTCCCCAGCGCTTAGAACAGTGCTTGGCACATAGTAAGCGCTTAATAAATGCCATCGTTATAACACTGCTCCGCGATGGAGGGTTCTGCCTTTTCATAATAATAATAAATAATAATAATGACATTATCTGCGGAGCACTGTACTGAGCGCTTGGAGAGTACGGTAGGATGATATAAAAGACGCATTCCCTGCCCACAACGAGCTTGGAGTCTACAGGGGGCACTGGTCTGGACTCTTCCCGCTGTGGTCCATCGTCATCATCATCATCAATCGCGTTTATTGAGCACTTACTATGTGCAGAGCACTGTACTAAGCGCTTGGGAAGTACAAATTGGCAACATATAGAGACAGTCCCTACCCAACAGTGGGCTCACAGGTCCTCGCTGATGGCTAGTGTACTCTGGAGGCAGTACTGCCTAGTGGAAATAATAATAATAATAATAATAATAATAATAATAATAATGGCATTTATTAAGCGCTTACTATGTGCCAAGCACTGTTCTAATATAATAATAATAATAATGGCATTTGTTAAGCGCTTACTATGTGCAAAGCACTGTTCTAAGCGCTGGGGAGGTTATAAGACGATCAGGTTGTCCCATGGGGGGCTCACAGTCTTAATCCCCATTTTCCAGATGAGGGAACTGAGGCCCAGAGAAGTGAAGTGACTTGCCCAAAGTCACTTCAGGTTGTCCCACGTGGGGCTCACAGTCTTAATCCCCATTTTCCAGATGAGGGAACTGAGGCCCAGAGAAGTGAAGTGACTTGCCCAAAGTCACTTCATGTTGTCCCATGTGGGGCTCACAGTCTTAATCCCCATTTTCCAGATGAGGGAACTGAGGCCTGGAGAAGTGAAGTGACTTGCCCAAAGTCACTTCAGGTTGTCCCCCGGGGGGCTCACAGTCTTAATCCCCATTTTCCAGATGAGGGAACTGAGGCCCAGAGAAGTGAAGTGACTTGCCCAAAGTCACTTCAGGTTGTCCCCCGGGGGGCTCACAGTCTTCATCCCCATTTTCCAGATGAGGGAACTGAGGCCCAGAGAAGTGAAGTGACTCGCCCAAAGTCACCCAGCTGACAATTGACGGAGCTGGGATTTGAACCCATGACCTCTGTCTCCAAAGCCCGGGCTCTTTCCACTGAGCCACGCTGCTTCTTCTGAAAGAGCACAGGGCAGGACACCTGGGTTCTAGTTCCCACCCCACCGCTTTTCATTCCTTCACTCATTCATTCACTCGTATTTATTGAGCGCTTACCGTGTGCAGAGCACTGTACTAAGCGCTTTGGGAAGTGAAAGTTGGCAACATCTAGAGACGGTCCCTACCCGACAACGGGCTCACAGTCTAAAAGGGGGAGACAGACAACATAACAACAAAGCTTGCTTGCTGGGTGTCTTGGGACAAGCCACTTAACCTCTCTGAGCCTCAGTCTCCTCATCTGTGAAATGGGAATAAGGTAGTTACGCTACCCCTGAGCTAATATGTCACGGGCTAAGCGTGGCTTAGAGTTAAGAGCCCGGGCTTGGGAGTCAGAGGTCGTGGGTTCAAATCCCGCCTCCGCCACTTAGCAGCTGGGTGACGTTGGGCAAGTCACTTCACTTCTCTGGGCCTCAGTCCCCTCGTCTGTAAAATGGGGATGAAGACTGTGAGCCCCACGTGGGACAACCTGATTACCATGTATCTCCCCCGGCGCTTAGAACAGTGCTTGGCACATTGTAAGCGCTTAACAAACACCATCATCATCATATGTCCCCGGCTCTGCCACATGTCTGCCTGCTGTGTGACTGTGGGCAAGTCACTTCACTTCTCTGGGCCTCAGTTCCCTCATGTGGAAATTGAGAATGAAGACTGGGAGCCCCCGGTGGGACAGAGACTGCGTCCAACCTGATTGCCTTATATCTCCCCCAGTGCTTAGAACAGTGCTAGGCGCATAGTGAGCGCTTAACAATTACCACTGTTTATTATTATTATTATTATTATTATTATTATTATTATTATTATTATTATTATTATTATATCCAAAACAGCACTTCACTTCTCTGGGCCTCAGTTCCCTCATGTGGAAATTGAGGATGAAGACTGGGAGCCCCACGTGGGACAGGGACTGCGTCCAACCTGATTGCCTTATATCTACCCCAGTGCTTAGAACAGTGCTAGCCACATAGTGAGCGCTTAACAATTACCACTGTTATTATTATTATTATTATTATTATTATTATTATTATTATTATTTATTATTATATCCAAAACAGCACTTCTCTGGGCCTCAGTTCCCTCGTGTGGAAATTGAGGATGAAGACTGGGAGCCCCACGTGGGACAGAGACTGCATCCAACCTGATTGCCTTATAGCTACCCCAGTGCTTAGAACAGTGCTAGGTACATAGTGAGCGCTTAACAATTACCACTGTTTTATTATTATTATTATTATTATTATTATTATTATTATTATCATTATTATTTCCAAAACAGCACTTCTCTGGGCCTCAGTTCCCTCGTGTGGAAATAGAGGATGAAGACTGGGAGCCCCCCGTGGGACAGAGACTGTGTCCAACCTGATTGCCTTATATCTACCCCAGTGCTTAGAACAGTGCTAGCCACATAGTGAGCGCTTAACAATTACCACTGTTATTATTATTATTATTATTATTATTATTATTATTATTGTTATTATATCCAAAACAGCACTTCTTTGGGCCTCAGTTCCCTCATGTGGAAATTGAGGATGAAGACTGTGAGCCCACCGTGGGACAGAGACTGCATCCAACCTGATTGCCTTATATCTACCCCAGTGCTTAGAACAGTGCTAGGCACATAGTGAGCGCTTAACAATTACCACTGTTATTATTATGATTATTATGATTATTATTATTATTCTATCCAAAACAGCACTTCACTTCTCTGGGCCTCAGTTCCCTCATGTGGAAATTGAGGATGAAGACTGGGAGCCCCCCGTGGGACAGAGACTGCGTCCAACCTGATTGCCTTATATCTACCCCAATGCTTAGAACTGTGCTAGGCACATAGTGAGCGCTTAACAATTACCACTATTATTATTATTATTATTATTATTATTGTTATTGTTATTATTCTATCCAAAACAGCACTTCACTTCTCTGGGCCTCAGTTCCCTCATGTGGAAATTGAGGATGAAGACTGGGAGCCCCACGTGGGACAGAGACTGCGTCCAACCTGATTGCCTTATATCTACCCCAGTGCTTAGAACAGTGCTAGCCACATAGTGAGCGCTTAGCAATTACCACTGTTATTATTATTATTATTACTATTATTATTATTATTATATCAAAACAGCACTTCACTTCTCTGGGCCTCAGTTCCCTCATGTGGAAATTGAGGATGAAGACTGGGAGCCCCACGTGGGACAGAGACTGCATCCAACCTGATTACCTTATATCTCCCCCAGTGCTTAGAACAGTGCTAGGCACATAGTGAACGCTTAACAATTACCACTGTTATTATTATTATTATATCCAAAACAGAACTCCTCACCTTCCTACCCAAACCCTGTCCTCTCCATGATTTTTCCCATCACTGTAGACAACAACACCATTCTCCCTGCCTCACAAGCCCAAATCTTTACCGTCTTCCTTGACTCGTTGCTCTCCTTCAACCCCCATATTCAATGCCACCAAAGCCTGTCAGTTCTAACAATAATAATAATAATGACGGCATTTATTAACTGCTTACTATGTGCAAAGCACTGTTCTAAGCGCTGGGGAGGTTACAAGGTGGTCAGGTTGTCCCACGGGGAGCTCACAGTCTTCATCCCCACTTCAGTGGAAAGAGCATGGGCTTGGGAGTCAGAGGTCATGGGTTCAAATCCCAGCTCCGCTGCTTGTCAGCTGTGTGACTTTGGGCAAGTCACTTCACTTCTCTGTGCCTCAGTTCCCTCATCTGTAAAATGGGGATTAAGACTGTGAGCCCCACGTGGGACAACCTGATCACTTTGTATCCTCCCCGGTGCTTAGAACAGTGCTTTGCACATAGTAAGTGCTTAACAAATACCAAAATTGTTAAAATTATTATTATTTACAGATGAGGGAACTGAGGCCCAGAGAAGTTAAGTGACTTGACCAAAGTCACACAGCTGACAATTGGCAGAGCTGGGTTTTGAACCCATGACACCTGACACCAAAGCCCAGGCTCTTTCCACTGAACCATCCTGCTTCTCTACCTTCACAATATCGTTAAAACCCTCGCTTTCCTCTCCATCCAACCTGCCGCTAAATTAATCCAATCACATCTCCAATCCCACCTTGATTTCTGCATCCCCCCCATCTTACCTCCTTCCCTTCCCCACAGCACCTGTATATATGTATGTATGTTTGTACATATTCATTACTCTATTTATTTTACTTGTACATATCCATTCTATTTATTTTATTTTGTTAGTATGTTTGGTTTTGTTCTCTGTCTCCCCCCTTCTAGACTGTGAGCCGACTGTTGGGTAGGGACTGTCTCTAGATGTTGCCAACTTGTACTTCCCAAGCGCTTAGTATAGTACTCTGCACACAGTAAGCGCCCAATAAATAAATACGATTGATGATGATGAACTTGTACTTCCCAAGTGCTTAGTCCAGTGCTCTGCACACAGTAAGCGCTCAATAAATACGATTGATTGATTGATTGATTGATCAACCTCCTCGCTGTCCTCCCTGCCTCCCGTCTCTCCCCTCTCCGGTCCCTACTTCGCTCTGCTGCCCGGAACGTTTTCCTTAAATAACGTTCAGTCCACGTTTCACCGCTCCTCAAGACCCTCCAGGGGTTTCCCCCCAACTCCTCATCCAACAGAAACTCCTCACCATGGGCCGTCGTTCATCTTGCTCCTTCCTATTTCACTTTTCTGATTTCTTCTGCAACGGATCCCAGACAATCCATCAATCAATCAATCGTATTTATTGAGCGCTTACTATGTGCAGAGCACTGTACTAAGCGCTTGGGAAGTACAAATTGGCAACACATAGAGACAGTCCCTACCCAACAGTGGGCTCACAGTCTAAAAGGGGGAGACAGAGAACAGAACCAAACATACCAACAAAGTAAAATAAATAGGATAGAAAGGTACAAGTAAAATAAATAAATAAATAAATGAATAAATAGAGTAATAAATATGTGTTTATTTGCTCCTCTCAATTTGCTCCTCTCAAGCCAACCATCTCAGGGTACATCGATCTCTCCTCCTCCCTGTTTCCCACAACCTCCCTCTGACCAGTAACTCTTCCCTTTTTCCTAACCTACAGACTCCCGCTCTCCTCACCTTCAAAGCTTTCTAAAAATCCCATCCCCTCCGAGAGGCCTTCCCTGACTAAGCCTTCATTTTCCCTTCTGCATCGCCTTTGCATTTGATCGGATATTGGCTCCAAATTGGATTTGGATCTGGTAATTGAATTTGCATTTTGATCACTTGATATTCAACCCACCCTCAGCCCTGCAGCACTTATGTCCCCCCCCCTTTCTAGATTGTGAGCTTGCTGTTGGGTAGGGACCGTCTCTATATGTTGCCAACTTGGACTTCCCAAGTGCTCTGCACACAGTAAGCGCTCAATAAATACGATTGAATTATAGTAATGTCCATCTCCCCCTCTAGACTATAATAATAATAATAATAACGGCATTTATTAAGCGCTTACTACGTGCAAAGCACTGTTCTAAGCTCTGGGGAGGTTACAAGGCGATCAGGTTGTCCCACGGGGGGCTCTCAGCCTTAATCCCCAATTTACAGATGAGGGAACTGAGGCCCCGACTTTTAGCTTTCAAAGGGATTCACTGTTTTTCTTGATATTTCTTTGTCCATACTTTGGGTGGTCTGGACTGGGTCACTGGGGGAGACCAAAGGATGGAGGGGAAGAGTCTGCCAGGGTTATTCAGGGGTATTAGATGGTCCATGTTGGGTCACTGGGGCTGTAAGCACTTGGTACAGTGCTCTGCACACAGTAAGCGCTCAGTAAATACGGTTGAATGAATGAATGAATTGGGGGAGAGCAGGGATAATAATAATAATAATAATAATGGTATTTGTTAAGAGCTTACTATGTAAAAAGCACTGTTCTAAGCTCTGGGGGATACAAAGTGATCAGGTTGTCCCACGTGGAGCTCACGGACTTGGGAGCCAGAGGTCATGGGTTCTAATCCCAGCTCCGCCGCTTGTCAGCTCTGTGACTCTGGGCAAATCACTTCACCTCTCTGGGCCTCAGCCACCTCCTCTGTAAAATGGGAATTAAGACTGTGAGCCCCCCGTGGGACAACCTGATCCCCTTGTAACCTCCCCAGCGCTTTGAACAGTGCTTGACACATAGTGAGCACTTAATAAATGCCATCATCATTATTATTATTGTCAGCGTGGCTCAGTGGAAAGAGCACGGGCTTTGGAGTCAGAGGTCATGGGTTCGAATCCCAGCTCTGCCAATTGTCAGCTGTGTGACTTTGGGCAAGTCACTTCACTTCTCTGTGCCTCAGTTACCTCATCTGTAAAATGGGGATGAAGACTGTGAGCCCCCCGTGGGACAACCTGATCACCTTGTAACCTCCTCAGTGCTTTGAACAGTGCTTGACACATAGTGAGTGCTTAATAAATTCCATCATCATCATTATTATCATTATTGTCAGCTGTGTGACTTTGGGTACGTCACTTCACTTCCCTGGGCCTCAGTCACCTCATCTGTAAAATGGGGATTAAGTGTGAGCCCCACGTGGGACAACCTGATTACCTTGTAACCACCCCCAGAGCTTAGAACGGTGCTTGGCACATAGTAAGCGCTTAATAAATGCCATCATCATCATTATTATTATTATTGTCAGCTGTGTGACTTTGGGTACGTCACTTCACTTCCCTGGGCCTCAGTCACCTCATCTGTAAAATGGGGATTAAGTGTGAGCCCCCCGTGGGACAACCTGATCACCTTGTAACCTCCCCAGCGCTTTGAACAGTGCTTGACACATAGTAAGCGCTTAATAAATGCCATCATCATCATCATTATTATCATTATTGTCAGCTGTGTGACTTTGGCTAAGTCACTTCACTTCTCTGGGCCTCAGTCACCTCATCTGTAAAATGGGGATGAAGTGTGAGCCCCCCGTGGGACAACCCGATTACCTTGTAACCACCCCCAGAGTTTAGAACGGTGCTTGGCACATGTGAGCCCGTTGTTGGGTAGGGACCGTCTCTATATGTTGCCAACTTGTCCTTCCCAAGCGCTTAGTACAGTGCTCCGCAGTAAGCGCTCAATAAATATGATTGAATGAATGAATGAACAAATGCCATCATTATTATTATTCTAATCACAGCGATGGCATTTATCCAGCTCTTCCTGTGTGCTGAGCAGATTATCGGCTAGGACACAGTCTCTGGCTCCTTTGGGGCCCACAATCTATCTTATACCCATTTTACAGGAGAGCTACCGAGGCCCAGAGAGGCTGAGTGATTTGTCCAAAGTCACACAGCAAGCCAGGGGAGGGAACTGAATCTCCCAACTCCTACTTTCACCCCCTCTCCACGACGCCTATTCCATTCCAGTGGGCTCGCAGGCTCTCCCGAAGACCGGGACACACCTTACGGGAATGAAATCCCATTTCAAATTTATCCGAGAATTAGTGTGTATGAAATTTCATCTGTGAAATCAGCAATCAAGGCCACGGAGAGCACTGGGGAGATGCGGGAGGGAGTGACCCGGCACCCTTTCCTCCCTATTTAATAGACAAAAGAATTGTGTGTTGCCAATTTGTACTTCCCAAGCGCTTAGTACAGTGCTCTGCACATAGTAATCACTCAATAAATACGATTGATGATGATGATGATGAAAAGAACTCTAATAAATCAAAGATAAGCAGAACCTTAATATTCACAGAAGGAGCGAAGCGGAATTTGCCCCTTAGGGATGCCAATCTAACGACTTTTATTGATGAGCATTGTAAAATGAACTGAACTCCATTCTCCTTTTATTTCTAAACTATATTTAATAAAGTGGGAATATAATAACAATAATGGCATTTGTTAAGCGCTTACTATGTGCAAAGCACCGTTCTAAGCACTGGGGGGGATACAATGTGATCTGGTTGTCCCACGTGGGGCTCACAGTCTTAATCCCCAGTTTTACAGATGAGGGAACTGAGGCTCAGAGAAGTGAAGTGACTTGCCCAAGGTCACACAGCAGACTTGTGGTGGAGCCGGGATTCGAACCCACGACCTCTGACTCCAAAGCCCGGGCTCTTTCCACTGAGCCACGCTGCTTCTCTAATGTGTGCGTGCATTTGTGGGAGTGTAATACTGGACGCCTGGGAACTCGGTATCAAGACAGGATGCGATAGAGCTGGAAGGGCGTCCTAAAATCAATCAATCAATCAATCAATCAATCGTATTTATTGAGCGCTTACTGTGTGCAGAGCACCGTACTAAGCGCTTGGGAAGTACAAGTTGGCAACATCATCATCATCAGTCGTATTTATTGAGCGCTTACCGTGTGCAGAGCACTGTACTAAGCACTTGGGAAGTACAAGTTGGCAACATCATCATCATCATCATCAGTCGTATTTATTGAGCGCTTACTGTGTGCAGAGCACTGTACTAAGCGCTTGGGAAGTCCAAGTTGGCAACATGTAGAGACAGTCCCTACCCAACAGTGGGCTCACAGTCTAGAAGTTACTGCCCTCCTCCAATCAAGCTCATAAAGGATGGCCCGGCCCTAGGAGTCAGAAGGATCTGGGTTCAAATCCTGAATCCACCACTTGTGGTGTGATCCGTGTGGTCACTTCACTTCTCTGTGCCTCAGTTGTCTCATCTGTAAAATGGGAGATTGAGACTGTGAGCCCCATGTGGGACTATATCCAACCCGATTAGCCTCTATAATAATAAGAATGTTGGCATTTGTTAAGCGCTTACTATGTGCAAAGCACTGTTCTAAGCGCTGGGGGGGATACAAAGTGATCAGGTTATCCCATGTGGGGTTCACAGTCTTAATCCCCATTTTACAGATGAGGTAACTGAGGCTCAGAGAAGTTGAGTGACTTGCCCAAGGTCACACAGCAGACATGTGGGGGAGCCGCGATTCGAACTCATGACCTCGGACTCCAAAGCCCGGGCTCTTTCCACTGAGCCATGCTGCTTCTCAGTATCCACCTCAGTGCTTAACAAATAGTAATAATGATAATGGTGGTATTATGCACTTTCATTCATTCATTCATTCAATCGTATTTATTGAGCACTTACTGTGTGCAGAGCACTGTACTAAGCGCTTGGGAAGTCCAAGTTGGCAACGCATAGAGACGGTCCCTACCCAACAGTGGGCTCACACTTCATCATCATCATCAATCAATCGTATTTATTGAGCGCTTACTATGTGCAGAGCACTGTACTTACGATGTAAGTGCTTAGTACAGTGCTCTTCACACAGTAAGTGGAGAAGCAGCGTGGCTCAGTGGAAAGAACCCGGGCTTTGGAGTCAGAGGTCATGGGTTCAAATCCCGGCTCTGCCAGCTGTCAGCTGGGTGACTTTGGGCAAGCCACTTCACTTCTCTGGGCCTCAGTTCCCTCATCTGTGAAATGGGGATTAAAACCGTGAGCCCCCCGTGGAACAACTTGATCACCTTGTAGCCTCCCCCAGCGCTTAGAACAGTGCTTTGCACATAGTAAGCGCTTAACAAATGTCATCATCATCATAAATGTGATTGAATGAATGTTATACCAAGCACTATTCTAAACGCTGGGTAAGCACCTAACAAATACTATTATTATTATTATTCAATCAATCAATCAGTCGTATTTATTGAGCGCTTACTGCATGCAGAGCACTGTACTAAGCGCTTGGGAAGTACAAATTGGCAACATATAGAGACAGTCCCTACCCAACAGTGGGCTCACAGTCTACCTCTCGCCCCCGGGATAAAATACCAATAAAAAATGCCCAAGTATTTATATATTCAGTGTCACATCATAGAACATCAGTATTTATTTATTCACCTGTTGGAAAGTGTTTTTTTTTTTAATCCGTCCAGTATGCAGGGCCCTGTATTAAGCGCTTGGGAGAGGATAATAACATTAGAAGACACAGTCCATTCCCTCATGGAGTTTACAGAGAAGCAGTGTGGCTTAGCGGAAAGAGCCCGGGCTCGGGAGCCCGAGGTCATGGGTTCTAATCCCGCGTCCGCCACTTATCAGCTTGTACCTTTGTACTTCCCAAGCGCTTAGTACAGTGCTCTGCACATAGTAAGCGCTCAATAAATACGATTGATGATGATGATGATCAGCTGTGTGACTTTGGTCAAGTCACTTCACCTCCCCAGTGCTTAGAACAGTGCTTTGCGTGTAGTAAGCTCTTAATAAATGCCATTATTATGAGGATTTCACTTCTCTGGACCGCACTTACCTCATCTGTAAGATGAAGGTTCCACTTCTCTGTGCCTCAGTTCCCTCACCTGTGAAATGGGGATGAAGACTGTGAGCCCCCCGAGGGACAACCTGATCACCTTGTAACCTCCCCAGTGCTTAGAACAGTGCTTTGCACGTAGTAAACTCTTAATAAATGTCATCCTTATCATTATTATTATTATTATTATTATTATTATTATTTCACTTCTCTGTACTGCACTTACCTCATTTCTAAAGTGAAGGTTACACTTCTCTGTGCCTCAGTTCCCTCATCTGTGAAATGGGGATGAAGACTGTGAGCCCCCCCGAGGGACAACCTGATCACCTTGTAACCTCCCCAGCGCTTAGAACAGTGCTTTGCACGTAGTAAGCTCTTAATAAATGTCATCCTTATTATTATTATTGTTATTATTATTATTATTATTATTATTATTATTATTATTTCACTTCTCTGTACTGCACTTACCTCATCTGTAAAATGAAGGTTACACTTCTCTGTGCCTCAGTTCCCTCATCTGTGAAATGGGGATGAAGACTGGGAGCCCCCCCGAGGGACAACCTGATCACCTCGTAACCTCCCCAGTGCTTAGAACAGTGCTTTGCACGTAGTAAGCTCTTAATAAATGTCATCATCATCATTATTATTATTATTTCACTTCTCTGTACTGCACTTACCTCATTTCTAAAGTGAAGGTTACACTTCTTTGTGCCTCAGTGACCTCATCTGTGAAATGGGGATGAAGACTGGGAGCCCCCCCCGAGGGACAACCTGATCACCTTGTAACCTCCCCAGTGCTTAGAACAGTGCTTTGCACATAGTAAGCTCTTAATAAATGTCATCCTTATCATTATTATTATTATTATTATTATTATTATTATTATTATTATTATTTCACTACTCTGTACTGCACTTACCTCATCTGTAAAATGAAGGTTCCACTTCTCTGTGCCTCAGTTCCCTCATCTGTGAAATGGGGATGAAGACTGGGAGCCCCCCCCGAGGGACAACCTGATCACCTCGTAACCTCCCCAGTGCTTAGAACAGTGCTTTGCACGTAGTAAGCTCTTAATAAATGTCATCATCATCATTATTATTATTATTTCACTTCTCTGTACTGCACTTACCTCATTTCTAAAGTGAAGGTTACACTTCTTTGTGCCTCAGTGACCTCATCTGTGAAATGGGGATGAAGACTGGGAGCCCCCCCGAGGGACAACCTGATCACCTTGTAACCTCCCCAGTGCTTAGAACAGTGCTTTGCACATAGTAAGCTCTTAATAAATGTCATCCTTATCATTATTATCATTATTATTATTATTATTATTATTATTATTATTATTATTATTATTATTATTATTTCACTACTCTGTACTGCAATTACCTCATCTGTAAAATGAAGGTTCCACTTCTCTGTGCCTCAGTTCCCTCATCTGTGAAATGGGGATGAAGACTGTGAGCCCCCCCGAGGGACAACCTGATCACCTTGTAACCTCCCCAGTGCTTAGAACAGTGCTTTGCACGTAGTAAGCTCTTAATAAATGTCATCATTATCATTATTATTATTATTATTTCACTTCTCTGTACTGCTCTTACCTCATTTCTAAAGTGAAGGTTCCACTTCTCTGTGCCTCAGTTCCCTCATCTGTGAAATGGGGATGAAGACTGTGAGCCCCCCCGAGGGACAACCTGATCACCTTGTAACCTCCCCAGTGCTTAGAACAGTGCTTTGCACGTAGTAAGCTCTTAATAAATGTCATCATTACCATTATTATTATTATATTATTATTATTTCACTTCTCTGTACTGCACTTACCTCATTTCTAAAGTGAAGTTTCCACTTCTCTGTGTCTCAGTGACCTCATCTGTGAAATGGGGATGAAGACTGGGAGCCCCCCGAGGGACAACCTCATCACCTTGTAACCTGCCCAGCGCTTAGAACAGTGCTTGGCACATAGTAAGCGCTTAATAAATGCCATTATTATTATTATTATTCTCTGGGCCTCATCTGTTTTTGTGGGGATTAAGATCGCGAGGCCCACGTGGGACAACCTGATGACCTTGCGTCTATCCCAGTGCTTAGAACAGTGCTTGGCACATAGTAAGCGCTTAACAAATATCATCAGCACTGTACTTCCCGAGCGCTTAGTACAGTGCTCTGCACACAGTAAGCGCTCAATAAATACGATTGATGATGATGATGACGATGGGGAGAGGGCAATAGGAGTTAATAGGCACAATCTATGCCCTCAAGGAGCTTTCAGTCGACTGTGTGTGGAGCGCACTGTACTGAGCGCTTGGGAGAGGACGGGAAGAGTTAGTAGACACTGTCCTCAAGGAGCTTCTAGTCTACAGAATGCACAGCGCTGTACTGAGGACTTGTACGGTGGGTTTAGTAGACACGATTAGAGGTGATTCTGTTTTTGAGAACCTCCCCACTGAAGTTATCATTTCTTTTTTTTTAAGGTTTTTGTTAGGTACGTTCTATATGTACTATTATTATTATTATTATTATTATTATTATTATTATGGTATTTATTAAGCACTTACTATGTGCAAAGCACTATTCATTTCTTTTTTTTAAGGTTTTTAAGTACATTCTATATGTACTACTATTATTATTATTATTATGGCATTTATTAAGCACTTACTATGTGCAAAGCACTGTTCATTTCTTTTTTTGAAGGTTTTTGTTAATACGTTCTATATGTACTATTATTATTATTATTATTATTATGGCATTTATTAAGCGCTTACCATGTGCAAAGCACTGTAATTTCTTTTTTTTTAAGATTTTTGTTAATATGTTCTATATGTACTATTGTTATTATTATTATTATGGCATTTATTAAGCACCTACTATGTGCAAATTACTGTTCATTTCTTTTTTTTGAGGTTTTTGTTAAGTACGTTCTATATGTACTATTATTATTATTATGGCATTTATTAAGCGCTTACTATGTGCAAAGCACTGTTCATTTCTTTTTTTTGAGGTTTTTGTTAAGTACGTTCTATATGTACTATTATTATTATTATTATGGCATTTATTAAGCGCTTACTATGTGCAAAGCACTGTTCATTTCTTTTTTTGAGGTTTTTGTTAAGTACGTTCTATATGTACTATTATTATTATTATGGCATTTATTAAGCGCTTACCACGTGCAAAGCACTGTTCATTTCTTTTTTTTAAAGATTTTTGTTAATACGTTCTATATGTACTATTGTTATTATTATTATTATGGCACTTGTTAAGCACTTACTATGTGCAAAGCACTGTTCATTTCTTTTTTTTAAGGTTTTTGTTAATACGTTCTATATGTACTATTATTATTATTATTATGACATTTATTAAGCACTTACTATGTGCAAATTACTGTTCATTTCTTTTTTTTAAGGTTTTTGTTAAGTACGTTCTATATGTACTATTATTATTATTATTATGGCATTTATTAAGCACTTACTATGTGCAAAGCACTGTTCATTTATTTTTTTTGAGGTTTTTGTTAAGTATGTTCTATATGTACTATTATTATTATTATGGCATTTATTAAGCGCTTACTATGTGCAAAGCACTGTTCATTTCTTTTTTTTAAGGTTTTTGTTAATACGTTCTATATGTATTATTATTATTATTATTATTATTATTATTATGGCATTTATTAAGCACTTACTATGTGCAAAGCACTGTTCATTTCTTTTTTTAAGGTTTTTGTTAAGTACATTCTATATGTACTATTGTTATTATTATTATTATGGCATTTATTAAACGCTTACTATGTGCAAAGCACTGTTCATTTTTTTTAAGGTTTTTGTTAAGTACATTCTATATGTACTATTGTTATTATTATTATTATGGCATTTATTAAGCGTTTACTATGTGCAAAGCACTGTTCATTTTTTTTAAGGTTTTTGTTAATACGTTCTGTATGTACTATTATTATTATTATTATTATTATGGCATTTATTAAGCGCTTACTATGTGCAAAGCACTGTTCATTTCTTTTTTTAAGGTTTTTGTTAATACGTTCTATATGTACTATTATTATTATCATTATTATTATTATGGTTATTATTATGATTATGGCATTTATTAAGCGCTTACTATGTGCCAAGCACTGTTCTAAGCGCCGGGGGAGATACAAGGTAATCAGGTTGTCCCACGTGGGGCTCACAGCCTTAATCCTTATTTCACAGATGAGGTCACTGAGGCCCAGAGAATCAATCAATCAATCAATCGTATTTATTGAGCGCTTACTGTGTGCAGAGCACTGTGCTAAGCGCTTGGGAAGTCCAAGTTGGCAACATATAGAGACAGTCCCTACCCAACAGTGGGCTCACAGTCTAAAAGAGAAGGGAAGTGACTTGCCCAGGGTCACCCAGCGGACGAGGGGCGAAGCCGGGATTAGAACCCACGACCTCTGACTCCCAAGCCCAGGCTGATGCCACTAAACTACGCTGCTTCTCTCTAATCCCCGAACAAATACCATAATAATAATTATTATTATTATTAAGTGGCGGAGCCGGGATTCGAACCCAGGTCTTCTGATTCCCAGGCCCCGGGCTCTTTCCACTAGGCAATCCTGCTTCTGAGACTGGAATATTTATGAGAGCGCAACGGCGCTGACTAAACATTCCCTTTCATGCCTCCTCGTCTTGGGTTTTTCAGCAGAGAGTGGAAAGAGCCCGGGCTTTGGAGTCAGAGGTCACGGGTTCGAATCCCGGCTCCTCCAATTGTCAGCTGGGTGACTTTGGGCAAGTCACTTCACTTCTCTGGGCCTCAGTTCCCTCATCTGTATAAGGGGGATTAAGACTGTGAGCCCCCCGTGGGACAACCTGATCACCTTGTAACCTCCCCAGTGCTTAGAACAGTGCTTAGCATATAGTAAGTGCTTAATAAATGCCATTTTTATTATTATTATTATTCTCTGTGCCTCAGTTACCTCATCTGTAAAATGGGGATGAAGACTGTGAGCCCCATGTGGGACAACGTGATTACCTTGTATCTCCCCCAGCTCTTAGAACAGTGCTTGGCACAAAGTAAGCGCTTAACAAATGCCATCCCCATTATTATTATTATTATTATTATTAACAAACTCATTCATTCATTCAGTCGTATTTATTCAAGCAATCAATCAATCAATCGTATTTATTGAGCACTTACTGTGTGCAGAGCAATGTACTAAGCGCTTGGGAAGTCCAAGTTGGCAACATCTAGAGACAGTCCCTACCCGACAGCGGGCTCGCAGTCTAGACGGGGGAGACAGAGAACAAAACAAAACATATTCACAAAATAAAATGAATAGAATAGATATGTACAAGCAAAATAAACAGAGTAATAATAAATAGATGAATAGAGTAATAAATAACTCTATTTATTGAGAGCTTACTGTGTGCAGAGCTCTGTACTAAGCGCTTGGGAAGTACAGCAAATGCCCCAATTATTCTCCTTGTCTTCCGTGCAGTGCTCTGCACACAGTAATCAATCAATCAATCGTATTTATTGAGCGCTTACTGTGTGCAGAGCACTGTACTAAGCGCTTGGGAAGTCCAAGTTGGCAACATCTAGAGACAGTCCCTACCCGACAGCGGGCTCGCAGTCTAGACGGGGGAGACAGAGAACAAAACAAAACATATTCACAAAATAAAATGAATAGAATAGATATGTACAAGCAAAATAAATAAATAAATAGAGTAATAATAAATAGATGAATAGAGTAATAAATAACTATTTATTGAGAGCTTACTGTGTGCAGAGCTCTGTACTAAGCGCTTGGGAAGTACAGCAAATGCCCCAGTTATTCTCCTTGTCTTCCGTACAGTGCTCTGCACACAGTAATCAATCAATCAATCGTATTTATTGAGCGCTTACTGGGTGCAGAGCACTGTACTGAGCGCTTGGGAAGTCCAAGCTGGCAACATCTAGAGACGGTCCCTACCCAACAGTGGGCTCACAGTCTAGAAGGGAACAAAAGCAGACATACTAACAAAAATAAAATAGAATAGATAGGTACAAGTAAAATAAATAAATAAATAAATAAATAAATAAATAGAGTAATATTTACTCTATTTTTTTTTACAGTAAGCGCTCAATAAATACGATTGATTGATTCTCCTTCTCCCCCTCCTCTTCCTACTCCTTCTCTTCTTCCTCTTGTCTTCCTCCGCCTCTTCCTCCTTCTTCCTCCTCCTTTCTCCTCTCCTTGTTTCTTCCTTTCCTTCCCTATTCCCAACGAACAATTAGCGCAAGCGCCCTTTAACCTCGAAAACCACTAGTCTGCTGGGTGACCTTGGGCCAGTCACTTGACTTCTCTGGGCCTCAGTTCCCCCCTCTGTAAAACGGGGATGAAGACCGTGAACCCCCCGCGAGCCACGGACCGCGTCCAGCCTGATTAGCTTGGATCTACCTCAGCGCTCAGTGCAGTGCCGGGCACATAGTAAGCGCTTAACGAACACCATTAAAAAATAAATAAATAGTGGCAACGCCATTCACGGTGGGATTCGAGGGTGAGGAGGAGGCCGACGTGGAACCCACAGTCCTGCTCGTGTTGGGCGTCCAAAGCAGCGTGGCCTAGCCAATAGGGCACAGGCCTGGGAATCAGAAGGTCATGGGTTCTAATCCCGGTTCCGCCCCTTCAGCGTTTAGAACAGTGCTTTGCACACAGTAAGCGCTCAACAAATACCACCATCATCATCATCATCAATGTCTGCTGTGGGACCTCGGTCCAGTCACCTTACTTCTCTGGGCCTCAATCCATCGTATTTATTGAGCGCTTACTGTGTGCAGAGCACTGTACTAAGCGCTTGTACTAAGCCTCAGTTACCTCCTCTATAAAATAGGGATTGAGGCTACACGGAGGACGGGAACTGCGTCCAACCTGATTTGCTTGGATCCACCTCAGCGCTCAGTACAGTGCCTGGCACCTGATAAGCGCTTTACAGATACCCCAATTATTATTATCGTCGTTAGACGGTCCCCGCTGGGCCGCTGTATTGGCCGCCTCCAGGGCCTGTCCGGATCTCTGTGCGTCGGGCTGGCCTGCCTCTAGCCACTCCCGTTTGGATTTCGAGGTCGGTCCAGGCCACTGAGCGGACTGTAATACTAACCCCCTTACCTCCACCCTCCATTTGCTTTCGAATCCCAGCTCTGCCACGTGTCTGCTGTGTGACCTTGGGCAAGTCACTTCACTTCTCTGAGCCTCAGTTCCCTCATCTGTACAATGGGGATTAAGACTGTGAGCCCCATGTGGGACAGCTTGATCACCTTGTATCCACCCCCACCGCTTAGAACAGTGCTCTGCACATAGTAAGCGCTTAACAAATGTCATTATTATTATTATTATTATTACTATTATTATTATTATTATGCCAGCCATTTTCTACATGTTTTCTTTTGTCGTCTGTCTCCCCCTTCTAGACTCTGAGCCCACTGTTGGGTTGGGACCGTCTCTATATGCTGCCGACTTGTACTTCCCAAGCGCTTAGTACAGTGCTCTGCACACGGTAAGCGTTCAATAAATACGATTGCACGAATAAAGGGCCCACACAAGGGGTTACACTCTTAATCCCCATTTTACAGATGAGGCCACTGAGGCCCAGAGAAGTGAAGCGCTCAATAAATACCACTGAATGTTGGGCAGGGACTGTCTCTATATGTTGCCAATTTGTACTTCCCAAGCGCTTAGTACAGTGCTCCGCACACAGTAAGCGCTCAATAAATATGATTGATGATGATGATGGTGATGGTGAATGAAAAAGTGAAGTGACTTGCCCAAGTGAGGAGCCAGGATTAGAACCCAGGTCCTCCTCACTCCCAGACCTGGGTTCTGTTCCCTAGGCCCTGAAAAATCGTTTTTTCTGGGAAACGGAGGAGTGTTTCCCTTTGACATTTCTGTTTACATTATATTTATGAGGGTTGGGGCGGGGGAAGCTATAATAAAACTATATTAAAACTATAATAAAACTATAATAAAGCTATAAATTTGGAGGCTTTGTTGACTCAAGAGGCTGGGTAGACTGTTCTCTCTTTCAGCCAGAGACGGGCTTGGTGCCCTGGGCGGGGGCAGGCTTGGGTGAACGGGGGTCTGACTTTATTTCCAACTTGGACTTCCCAAGCGCTTAGTACAGTGCTCTGCACACAGTAAGCGCTCAGTAAATACGATTGAATGAATGAATGAATGAAGGAGTGAATTTCTTTCAACACGGAGCGTGCGGAATGGATCGTCTATCCCCTCGTTCTCCTCTCCATCCCCCCGTCTTACCTCCTTCCCCTCCCCACAGCACCTGTATAGATGTATATATGTTTGTACATATTTATTACTCTATTTATTTTACTTGTACATATCTATTCTATTTATTTTATTTGGTTAATATGTTTGGTTTTGTTCTCTGTCTCCCCCTTCTAGACTGTGAGCACACTGTTGGGTAGGGACCGTCTCTACATGTTGCCAACTTGAACTTCCCAAGCGCTTAGTACAGTGCTCTGCACACAGTAAGTGCTCAATAAATACGAATAAATACGATCGATTGATTGATTGATTCCCTGGACGGGCCTCGGAGTCAGAAGTCATGGGTTCTAATCCCGCCTCCGCCACTTGTCTGCTCGGTGGCCTTGAGCAAGTCACTTCCTGTATATATACAGGTGCATATATATACCTGTATATATGTTTGTACATATTTATTACTCCATTTATTTATTTTACTTGTTGATTCTTTTTATTTTATTTTGTTAATATGTTTTGTATTGTCTGTCTATATGTTTGTCTATATAAATATGTTGTCTGTATATATGTTTGTACATATTTATTACTCCATTTATTTATTTTACTTGATTCTTTTTATTTTATTTTGTTAATATGTTTTGTATTGTTGTCTGTCTATATGTTTGTCTATATAAATATGTTGTCTGTATATATGTGTGTACGTATTTATTACTCCATTTATTTATTTTACTTGTATATGTTGATTCCATTTATTTTATTTTGTTAATATGTTTTGTTTTGTTGTCTGCCTATATGTTTGTCTATATAAATATGTTGTCTGTATATATGTTTGTACATATTTATTACTCTTCATTTATTTATTTTACTTGTACATATTGATTCTATTTATTTTATTTTGTTAATATGTTTTGTTCTGTTTTCTATCTCCCCCCTCTAGACTGTGAGCCCGCTGTTGGGTAGGGACTGTCTCTATATGTTGCCAACTTGGACTTCCCCAATGCTTAGTCCAGTGCTCTGCACACAGTAAGCGCTCAATAAATACGATTGAATGAATGAATGAGTATATATATATAAGTATATATGTTTGTACATATTTATTACTCTATTTATTTTACTTGTACATATTGATTCTATTTATTTTATTTTGTTAATGTGTTTTGTTTTGTTGTCTGTCTCCCCCTTCTAGACTGTGAGCCCGCTGTTAGGTAGGGACCGTCTCTAGATGTTGCCAACTTGGACTTCCCAAACGTCTAGTACAGTGCTCTGCACACAGTAAGCGCTCAATAAATACGATTGAATGAATGAATGAGTATATATATATATATAAGTATATATGTTTGTACATATTTATTACTCTATTTATTTTACTTGTACGTATTGATTCTATTTATTTTATTTTGTTAATATGCTTTGTTCTGTTGTCTGTCCCCCCCTTCTAGACTGTGAGCCCGCTGTCGGGTAGGGACCGTCTCTAGATGTTGCCAACTTGGACTTCCCCAATGCTTAGTACAGTGCTCTGCACACAGTAAGCTCTCAATTAATACAATTGAATGAATGAATGAATATAGATATATAAGTATATATGTTTGTACGTATTTATTATTCTATTTATTTATTTTACTTGTACATATTGATTCTATTTATTTTATTTTGTGAATATGTTTTGTTCTGTTGTCTGTCTCCCCCTTCTAGACTGTGAGCCCGCTGTTGGGTAGGGACCGTCTCTGTATGATGCCAACTTGTACTTCCCAAGCGCATAGTACAGTGCTCTGCACACAGTAAGCGCTCAATAAATACGATTGAATGAATGAATAAAGTTCCCTTCTCTGGGCCTCAGTTCCCTCGTCTGGAAAACGGGGATTGATACTGTGAGCCCCATGTGGGACGGGGACTGTGTCCAACCTGATTTGGCTTAGTACAGTTTACCAAATACCAGCGGGCTCAGTCTAGAAGGGGGAGACAGACAACAAAACATATTAACAAAATAATAATAATAATAATAATGATGGCATTTGTTAAGCGCTTACTATGTGCAAAGCACTGTTCTAAGCGCTGGGGGGGATACAATGTGATCAAGTTGTCCCACGTGGGGCTCACAGTCTTAATCCCCATTTTTACAGATGAGGTAACTGAGGCTCAGAGAAGTGAAGTGACTTGCCCAAGGTCACACAGCAGACTTGTGGTGGAGCCGGGATTCGAACCCATGACCTCTGACTCCAAAGCCTGTGCTCTTTCCACTGAGCCTAAATAGAACAGTAAATATGTACAAGTAAAATAAATAGAGTAATAAATATGTACAAACATATATATATACATACTATATATATACTATATACATGCATACGTATATATATATATACATATGGGGACAACCTGATCACCTTGTAACCTCGATATATATATACATACACACATATATAACATACATATATAAACATATATACATACATACAGGTGCTGTATGTGCATATATGCAGAGCACTGTACTGAAGACCTAGGAGTGTACAATACAGTTGACAAATACCATCATCATTATTATTATTATGTGCAGAGCTCTGTACTGAACACCTAGGAGTGCATTTGTTTTGTTTTGTTGTCTGTCTCCCCCTTCTAGACCGCGAGCCCGTTGTTGGTTAGGGACCGTCTCTAGACGTTGCCGATTTGTACTTCCCAAGCGCTTAGTACAGTGCCCGGCACATAGGAGGGGCTTAACAAATTCGTCTTGTCTGATGCCGTCGAGTCGTCTCTGACCCATAGCGACTCCGTGGACGCTCCCGAGGGCCCCACCCTCCATTGGAGAAGCAGCGTGGCTCAGTGGAAAGAGCCCCGGCTTTGGAGTCAGAGGTCATGGGTTCAAATCCCGGCTCCGTCAGCTGTGTGGCTTTGGGCAAGTCACTTCACTTCTCCGGGCCTCAGTTACCTCATCTGGAAAATGGGGATTAAGACCGTGAGCTCCACGTGGGACAACCTGATCACCTTGTAACCTTCCCCGCGCTTAGTGCTTTGCACATAGTAAGCGCTTAACAAATGCCATCATTATTATTATTATTAACAGTGCTTTGCACATAGTAAGCGCTTAATAAATGCCATTATTATTATTATTATTATCTGTGATGGTTCTGGTAGCGTACCCATAGGGTTTTCTTGGTCAAAAATCCAGAAGTGGTTGCCCATTATCATCATCAATCGTATTTATTGAGCGCTTACTATGTGCAGAGCACTGTACTAAGCGCTTGGGAAGTACAAATTGCCCATTATACCTTTCTTCCGCTCAGGAAACTCGAGCCTCCGCCCTCCACTCTCTCCCGTGACGCTGATGCCCGGCCCGGCATCAGCGTCAGTGAGTTTTGCTCTGTAGTAGACGTCCTGCCGCTCACTAGCCACTTGCCCAAGCTGGGAATGGCCCGGACAAGGCCCCTGCTTGACTCTCCCTCCCGTAGCCGGGACTGGTAGAGGACTGGAAACTCTCCAGGAGAAGCAGCGTGGCTCAGCGGAAAGAGCCCGGGCTTTGGAGTCCGAGGTCATGGGTTCAAATCCCGGCTCCGCCAACTGTCAGCTGGGTGACTTTGGGAAAGTCACTTCACTTCGTTGTGCCTTAGTTCCCTCATCTGTAAAATGGGGATTCAGACTATGAGCCCCCCGTGGGACAAACTGATCACCTTGTAACCTGAACAGTGCTGTGCACATAGTAAGCGCTTAACAAATATTATCATTATTATTATCCAGGTGCCATCCCGAGAGGGAGGTCTTTTAATAAATACTGCTATTATTATTATTACCGCTACAGAAGCGGCGTGGCTCAGTGGAAAGAGCCCGGGCTTGGGAGTCAGAGGTCATGGGTTCTAATCCCGGCCCCACCACTCGTCCGCTGTGTGACTTTGGGGAAGCCACTTCACTTCTCTGGGCCTCAGTTACTTCATCTGTAAAACGGGGGTGAAGACCGTGAGCCCCACGGGGGACAGCTCGATTACCTCGTATCTATCCCAGTGCTTAGGACAGTGCTCGGCACGTAGTAAGCGCTTCACAAATACCATCCTTCATATTATTATTATTATATGCACGAATACCATCATTCATATTCTCATTATTATACGATTAAAGCATCATTCCCACGGAGCTGCTATCCTCGGCCTTGCCGGGGCCGTCCTGCTCTGAATCAGGAAGTGATCTTGGGAAAAACAAAAGAAAAGAAAATCCAACGGCCTGGGGCGGATTTTCCGTGTTGGGGCGGGGCGGGTGGTGGAAATGAAATATCTGGGATTTGAAACCGCATCCGAGCGTAAAGCTTCCCAACAAAGCTGCAGGGAAAGGCGGAGAACGATTTCCTTATTTTGGCTCCGGAGATCGGCAGGCTTTTCAGACTGTGAGGCCGCTGGTGGGTAGGGACCGTCTCTGGATGTTGCCAACTTGGACTTCCCAAGCGCTTAGTACAGTGCTCTGCACACAGTAAGCGCTCAATAAATACGATTGAATGAATGAATACCTGTTTTCCCAACTGCTTCAATAGGAGGCCCCGTGTGGGATGAGGATTTTGTCCCATCTCATGAGCTTGTGTGTTTTCAGCGCTGAGAACAGTTCTTCGCACCTAGTAAGCGCTTAATAAGTGCCATCATCATTGTTATTATTATTTTCCTGGGGCTCAGTACAGTGTTGGGCACAGAGTTAATGCTTAGCGAGACTGTAAGCTGTGTTGTGTACTTGTACTTCCCAAGCGCTTAGTACAGTGCTCTGCACACAGTAAGCGCTCAATAAATACGATTGATTGATTGTGGGCAGGGAATGTGGATGCTTTAGGGGCTAGAACCTGGGGCTGGAGTCAGAAGGTCACGGGTTCTAATCCTGGCTCCGCCACTCGTCTGCTGGGTGGCTTTGGGCAAGTCACTCAACTTCTCTGGGCCTCAGTTACCTCATCTGTAAAACGGGGAGTAAGACTGTGAGCCCTACATGGGACGAAGCAGGATAAGGACTGTGTCCAACTTATAATAATAATAATGATGATGGCATTTATTAAGCGCTTATGATGTGCAAAGCACTGTTCTAAGCGCTGGTGAGGTTACAAGGTGATCAGGTTGTCCCACGGGGGGGCTCACAGTCTTCATCCCCATTTTACAATTGAGGGAACTGAGGCCCAGAGAAGTCAAGTGACTTGCCTAACGTCACACAGCAGACAAGTGGCAGAGCCGGGATTTGAACCCATGACCTCTGATTCCAAAGCCCGGGCCCTTTCCACTGAGCCACGCTGCAGCAGTGTTTATTGAGCACCCGTTCAGTCCCCCGCTCTGCGCTACCTGCTTGTCTTCTAGACCGTGAGCCCACTGTTGGGTAGGAACCGTCTCTATATGCGGCCAACTTGGACTTCCCAAGCGCTTAGTACAGTGTTCTGCACAAGGTAAGCGCTCAATAAATACGATTGAATGAATGAATGAATGCTTAGGAATAACCAGGAGACATTCATTTCCTGCCTATACGTAGTAAAGCACACTAAAGAAGCAGCGTGACTCAGTGGAAAAGAGCCCGGCCTTTGGAGTCAGAGGTCATGGGTTCAAATCCGGGCTCCGCCACTTGTCAGCCGGGTGATTTTGGGAGAAGCAGTGTGGCTCGGTGGAAAGAGCCCGGGCTTTGGAGTCGAAGGTCGTGGGTTCAAATCCCGGCTCCGCCAATTGTCAGCTGGGTGACTCTGGGCAAGTGACTTCACTTCTCTGGGCCTCAGTTCTCTCATCTGTTAACTGGGGATGAAGACTGGGAGCCCCACGTGGGACAACCTGATCAACTTGTATCCCCCCAGCGCTTAGAACAGTGCTTTGCACATAGTAAGCGCTTAACAAGCGCCATCATTATTATTACTATTATTAAGTCAATTCACTTCTCTGGGCCTCAGTGACCTCAGCTGTCAAATGGGGATGAAGACTGGGAGCCCCATGTGGGACAACCTGATCACGTTGTATCCTCCCCAGCGCTTAGAAAACTGCTTTGCATGTAGTAAGTGCTTAATAAATGCCATTATTATTATTATTATTAAGGCCCACCTCCTCCAAGAAGCCTTCCCTGACTGCGCCCTCCTCTCTTCTCCCGCTTCCTTCTGCGCCGCTCTGACTCGCTCCTTCCTTCATCCTCCCTCCCAGCCCCACAGCGCATCGGTATAGATCAACTTGTACTTCCCAAGCGCTTAGTACAGTGTTCTGCACACCGTAAGCGCTCAATAAATACGACTGAATGGATGAATGAATCTGCATAGCTCTGTCATTTATTTATTTATCTATGGATTGATTTCTATTCCCGTCTGTCTCCCCCTCCAGACTGTGAGCTCGCTGTGGGCAGGAATGTGTCCGTTCGTTGTGATATTGTACTATCCCCAGCGCTTGGTACAGTACAGTGCTCTGCACACAGTAAGCGCTCAATAAATACGATTGATGATGCTTGGCACGCAGTAAGCGCTCAATAAATACGATTGAAGGAATGAATAATGGCGTCCGATAATAATAATAATGGTGGCTTTTGTTAAGCGCTTACTATGTTCCAAGCACTGTTTTAAGCGCTGGGGTAGATACAAGGTAACCAGTTTGTCCCACATGGGGCTCACAGTCTTAATCCCCATTTTCCAGATGAGGGAACTGAGGCCCAGAGAAGTGAAGTGGCTTGCCCAAAGTCACCCAGCTGACAAGTCGCAGAGGTGGGATTAGAACCCACGACCCTCTGCCAAGCCCATGCTCACTACACCATGCTGCTTCTCACAATCACAACTACTACTCGTATTGTTATATTGTTCTTATTGCCCTCTTGTCCTCTCTCCGGCGCTTAGTACAATGCTCTGCACACAGAAAGCGCTCAATAAATATGACAATGAATGCATACGAACACTAACAATTGTGAATTATTAGTCTGAGTGTGAAATAATAATAATCAATCAATCAATCGTATTTATTGAGCGCTTACTGTGTGCAGAGCACTGTACTAAGCGCTTGGGAAGTACAAGTTGGCAACATATAGAGACGGTCCCTACCCAACAGCGGGCTCACAGTCTAGCAATCAATCAATCAATCAATCGTATTTATTGAGGGCTTACTGTGTGCAGAGCACTGTACTAAGCGCTTGGGAAGTACAAGTCGGCAACACATAGAGACAGTCCCTACCCAACAGTGGGCTCACAGTCTAAAAGGTATTTGTCGCCAAGTGCCAGCTGTGGGACTCTGGGCAAGTCACTTAACGTCTCTGTGCCTCAGTTCCCTCGTCTGTAAAATGGGGATGAAGACTGTGAGTCCCCCGTGGGACAACCTGATCACCTTGTAACCTCCCCAGCGCTTAGAACGGTGCTTGGCACATAGTAAGCGCTTAACAAATACTATCATGCAGCGTGGCTCAGTGAAAAGAGCCCGGGCTTTGGAGTCAGAGGTCATGGGTTCAAATCCCAGCTCTGCCAATTGTCAGCTGTGGGACTTTGGGCAAGTCACTTCACTTCTCAGGGCCTCAGTTACCTCATCTGTAAAAGGGGGGTTAGGACTGTGAGCCCCCTGTGGGACAACCTGATCACCTTGTAACCTCCCCAGTGCTTAGAACAGTGCTTGGCACATAGTAAGCACTTAATAAATGCCTTTATTATTATTATTATTATTATTGTTGTTAGGCGCTTAACACTCGTCTTAGAACAGCGCTTGGCACATAGTAAGCGCTTAATAAATACTAAATACTAAATAATAAATAAATAATACTTTTAGACTGTGAGCCCACTGTTGGGTAGGGACTGCCTCTACATGTTGCCAACTTGTACTTCCCAAGCGCTTAGTACAGTGCTCTGCACACAGTAAGTGCTCAATAAATATGATTGATTGATTGATTAATAAATGCCATTATTATTATTATTATTGTTAAGCGCTTACTATGTGCCAAGCACTGTTCTAAGACGAGTGTCCTCTGCTTGGGTGATGTGTTTGTCTCTCAATCTCACCAAAACCCCTCTTCTCTGGCCGCGCCCTGTCTCTCCTCCCCGCCTCATTCATTCATTCATTCAATCGTATTTATTGAGTGCTTACTGTGTGCAGGGCACTGTACTAAGCGCTTGGGAAGTCCAAGTTGGCAACATATAGAGACGGCCCCTACCCAACAGTGGGCTCACAGTCTCCCCCCAGCTTGCCTGGTCCTCCCCAGCCCCCCGTATCTGAAACAGTGCTTTGCACATAGTAAGCGCTTAATAAATGCTGCTATTATTATCATTATTATTATTATTATTATCATCATCATCATACAGGGCTCCCCCAAGTCTGAACAACCAGCGTGGCCCAGATACCCTTAAAAATAAAAAAATATCCAACCGAACCATTCATTCATTCAGTCGTATTTATTGAGCGCTTACTGTGTTCTCTGTGCCTCAGTGACCTCATCTGTAAAATGGGGATTAAGACCGTGAGCCCCCCGTGGGACAACCTGATCACCTTGTATCTCCCCCAGCGCTTAGAACAGTGCTTGGCACATGGTAAGAGCTTAACAAATACCAAAATTATCATTATTATTCTTACTGAGCAGCGTGGCTCAGTGGAAAGAGCCCGGGCTTGGGAGTCCAAGGTCATGGGTTCTAATTCCGCCTCTGCCACTTAGCCGTGTGACTCTGGGCAAGTCACTTCACTTCTCTGGGCCTCAGTGACCTCATCTGTAAAATGGGGATTAAGACCGTGAGCCCCCCGTGGGACAACCTCATCACCTTGTATCTCCCCCAGTGCTTAGAACAGTGCTTGGCACATGGTAAGAGCTTAACAAATACCAACATTATTATCATTATTCTTACTGAGCAGCGTGGCTCAGTGGAAAGAGCCCAGGCTTGGGAGTCAGAGGTCATGGGTTCAAATCCTGACTCCACCACATGTCAGCCGTATGACTTTGGGCAGGTCACTTCACTTCCCTGGGCCTCAGTGACCTCATCTGGAAAATGGGGATTAAGACTGTGAGCCCCATGTGGGACAACCTGATCACCTTGTATCTCCCCCAGCGCTTAGAACAGTGCTTGGCACATAGTAAGTGCTTAACAAATACCAAAATTATTATTATTATTCTTACTAAGCACTGAGGTAGATACAAAGTTATTAGATTAGACTCACTCCTTGTCCCACAAGGGGCTTACAATCCAAAGGTGAGGAATGAATACGATTCATTCATTCAATCGTATTTATTGAGCGCTTCCTGTGTGCAGAGCACTGTACTAAGGGCTTAGGAAGTACAAATCGGCAACATATAGGGACAGTCCCGACCCAACAACGGGCTCACGGTCTAGGAGAACAGGCATTGAATCCCCATCGTACAGGGAGGGAAACTGAGGCACAGAGAAGCAAGGACACACCGCAGACAAGTGGCAGAGGCGGGATTAGAACCCAGCTCCTTCCAACCGCCAGGCCCAGGCTCTTTCCGCCAGGCCGTGCTGCTTTGGGCTGGATCGGAGGGCGGGACTTCACTTCTCTGGGCCTCCGTTACCTCATCTGGAAAATGGGGATTCAGACCGTGAGCCCCATGTGGGACAACCTGATCACCTTGTATCTCCCCCAGCGCTTAGAACAGTGCTTGGCACGTAGTAAGCGCTTAACAAATACCAAAATTATTATTATTATTCTTACTAAGCCCTGGGGTACATACAAAGTTATTAGATTAGACTCACTCCTTGTCCCACAAGGGGTTTATAATCCAAAGGTGAGGGAGAACATTCATTCATTAATTCAGTCGTATTTATTGAGCGCTTCCTGTGTGCAGAGCACTGTACTAAGCGCTTAGGAAGTACAAATCAGTGACATATAGGGACGGTCCTGACGCAACAACGGGCTAACGGTCTAGAAGAACAGGCATCGAATCCCCATCGTACAGGGAAGGAAACTGAGGCACAGAGAAGCAAGGACACACCGCAGACAAGTGGCAGAGGCGGGATTAGAACCCAGCTCCTTCCAACCGCCAGGCCGTGCTGCTTTGGGCTGCTTTTAGACTGTGAGCCCGCTGTTGGGTAGGGACCGTCTCTATATGTTGCCAACTTGGACTTCCCAAGCGCTTAGTCCAGTGCTCTGCACACAGTCAGCGCTCAATAAATACAATTGATTGATTGATTGATTGATTGATTGGATCGGAGGGAGGGCAATTGGGGGAGTTTGGGGTCATGCCCGCGGGTTCGGGCCCGCACCTGTGGCGTGTTGAAGGGGGGCAGAGTTCAACACGTCATCCCTCTCGGGTCAAAGATCAGGGCTCCGCTTTAATCTGGTGTTTGATTCTAAAATGGAAAGTGAAAGCTGGAAAAAACAGAGATAAATAAGCTCCCGGCGGCCTTGGAATTCCCCCAGCTTGGCTCCTGTTTAGACGCTTGGTGGACTTTCGTCCGTTCATTCGAGAAGCAGCGTGGCGCAGTTTAAAGAGCGCGGGCTTGGGAGGCAGAAGTCATGGGTTCGAATCCCACCTCCCCCACATGTCTGCTGTGTGACCTAGGGCAAGTCACTTCACTTCTCTGTGCCTCAGTTCCCTCATCTGTAAAATGGGGATTAAAACTGTGAGCCCCACATGGGACAACCTCATCTCCTTGTGTTCCCCCCAGCGCTTAGAACAGTGCTTTGCACATAGTAAGCGCTTAACAAATACCAACATTATTATTATTATTATTATTATTTATCGAGTCCTTGTTGAGCGCTGAAGCTTTTAGACTGTTTTTTAGAAGCTTTCAGCTTTTAGGCTGAAGCTTTCAGTCTTTTAGACTGTGAGCCCACTGTTGAGTAGGGACCGTCTCTATATGCTGCCAACTTGTACTTCCCAAGCGCTTAGTACAGTGCTCTGCACACAGTAAGCGCTCAATAAATACAATTGATTGATTGATTGATTGATTTATCGAGTGCTTATTGAGCGCTGAAGCTTTTAGACTGCATTTTAGAAGCTTTCAGCTTTTAGTCTTTTAGACTGTGAGCCCACTGTTGGGTAGGGACCGTCTCTAGATGTTGCCGACTTGTACTTCCCAAGCGCTTAGTACAGTGCTCTGCACACAGTAAGTGCTCAATAAATACGATTGATTGATTGATTGATTTATCGAGTGCTTATTGAGCGCTGAAGCTTTTAGACCGCTTTTCAGAAGCTTTCAGCTTTTAGGCTGAAGCTTTTAGTCTTTTAGACTGTGAGCCCACTGTTGGGTAGGGACCGTCTCTAGATGTTGCCAACTTGTACTTCCCAAGCGCTTAGTACAGTGCTCTGCATACAGTAAGCGCTCAATAAATATGATTGATTGATTGATTGATTGATCAAGTGCTTATTGAGCACTGAAGCTTTTAGACTGCATTTTAGAAGCTTTCAGCTTTTAGTCTTTTAGACTGTGAGCCCACTGTTGGGTAGGGACCATCTCTAGATGTTTCCAACTTGTACTTCCCAAGTGCTTAGTCCAGTGCTCTGCACACAGTAAGCACTCAATAAATATGATGATTGATTGATCAGCACACAGTAAGCGCTCACTAAATATGATTGGTTTGATTGATTGATTGATTGAGATTTCATTCCCTCTAGATTATCAGCTGGCTGTGGCAGGGAATGCTTCTGTTTATTGTCATATTATCCTCTTCCGAGTGTTCAGTACAGTGATCAGCACACAGTAAGCGCTCAGTAAGCATGATTGGTTTGATTGATTGATTGAGATTTCATCCCCTTTAGACTGTGAGCTGGTTGTGGGCAGGGAATGCGTCTGTTTATTGTCCTATTGACCTCTCCCAGGCATTTAGTGCAGTGATGGGCACACAGTAAGCGCTCAATAAATACAACTGATTTGACTGATTGATTAAGATTTCATCCCCTCTAGACTGTCAGCTGGTTGTGGGCAGGGAATGCATCTGTTTATTGTCCTATTGACCTCTCCCAAGCATTCAGTACAGTGATCGGCACAGTAAGCGCTCAATAAATACGATTGATTTGACTGATTGATTGAGATTTCATCCCCTCTAGACTGTCATCTGGTTGTGGGCAGGAAATGCGTCAGTTTATTGTCCTATTGACCTCTCCCAAGCATTCAGTACAGTGATGGGCACACAGTAAGCGCTCAATAAATACGATTGATTGACTGATTGATTGAGATTTCATCCCCTCTAGACTGTCATCTTGTTGTGGGCAGGGAATGCGTCTGTTGATTGTCCTATTGACCTCTCCCAAGCATTCAGTACAGTGATCGGCACACAGTAAGTGCTCAATAAATACGATTGATTTGATGGATTGATTCAGAGTTCATCCGCTCTAGACTGTCATCTGGTTGTGAGCAGGGAATGCCTCGGTTTACTATCCTATTGACCTCTCCCAAGCATTCAATACAGTGATGGGCACAGAGTAAGCGCCCAATAAATACGATTGATTTGACTGATTGATTGAGATTTCCTCCCCTCTAGACTATCATCTGGTTGTGGGCAGGGAATGCGTCTGTTTATTGTCCTATTGACCTCTCCCAAGCATTCAGTATAGTGATACGATAAATACAATTGATTTTACTGATTGATTCAGAGTTCATCCCCTCTAGACTGTCATCTGGTTGTGAGCAGGGACTGAGTCTGTTGATTATCCTATTGACCTCTCCCAAGCATTCAGTACAGTGATTGGCACACAGTAAGCGCTCAATAAATACGATTCATTTGACTGATTGATTGAAAGTTCATCCCCTCTAGACTGTCATCCGGTTGTGGGCAGGGAATGCGTCTGTTGATTGTCCTATTGACCTCTCCCAGGCATTTAGTACAGTGATGGGCACACAGTAAGCGCTCAATAAATACGATTGATTTGATTGATTGATTCAGAGTTCATCCCCTCTAGACTGTCATCCGGTTGTGGGCAGGGAATGCATCTGTTTATTGTCCTATTGACCTCTCCCAAGCATTCAGTACAGTGATGGGCACACAGTAAGCACTCAATAAATACGATTGATTTGACTGATTGATTGAGATTTCATCCCCTCTAGACTGTCATCTGGTTGTGGGCAGGGAATGCGTCTGTTTATTGTCCTATTGACCTCTCCCAAGCATTCAGTACAGTGATGGGCACAGAGTAAGTGCTCAATAAACACGATTGATTTGACTGATTGATTGAGATTTCATCCCCTCTAGACTGTCATCTGGTTGTGGGCAGGGAATGCATCTGTTTATTGTCCTATTGACCTCTCCCAAGCATTCAGTACAGTGATCGGCACAGTAAGCGCTCAATAAATACAATATGATTTGACTGATTGATTGAGATTTCATCCCCTCTAGACTGTCATCCGACTGTGGGCAGAAATGCGTCTGTTTATTGTCCTATTGACCTCTCCCAAGCGTTCAGTACAGTGATCGACACAGTAAGCGCTCAATAAATACAATTGATTTGACTGATTGATTCAGATTTCATCCCCTCTAGACTGTCATCTGGTTGTGGGCAGAAATGCGTCTGTTTATTGTCCTATTGACCTCTCCCAAGCGTTCAGTACAGTGATCGACACAGTAAGCGCTCAATAAATACAATTGATTTGACTGATTGATTGAGATTTCATCCCCTCTAGACTGTCATCCGATTGTGGGCAGAAATGCGTCTGTTTATTGTCCTATTGACCTCTCCCAAGCGTTCAGTACAGTGATCGACACAGTAAGCGCTCAATAAATACAATTGATTTGACTGATTGATTCAGATTTCATCCCCTCTAGACTGTCATCTGGTTGTGGGCAGGGAATGCGTCTGTTTATTGTCCTATTGGACAGACGCTGCGTGATATTCATTCATTCATTCAATCTTCTTTAACCAATCAATCAATCAATCGTATTCATTGAGCACTTACTGTGTGCAGAGCACTGTACTAAGCGCTTGGGAAGTCCAAGTTGGCAACATATGCCATCGTATCATATACGTCATATCTGATATGACAGACGCTGGGCAAGGTAATCGAGGTTGCCCCGCGTGGGGGGCTCCCGGTCTCCGTCCCCATTTTCCAGGTGAGGGAACTGAGGCCCGGAGAAGTGAAGTGGCCTGTCCAAAGTCATTCAGCTGGCGAGTGGCGGAGCGGGATTCGAACCCACGACCTCAGGCACCCAAGCCCGGGTTCTTGCCACTGAGTCACGCTGCTTCTCTAGACCTTGGCCGGGCGTCCAGCAGGTCACGTGGAGGCAGGGGCAGGACTCCCGGGTGTCAGCTCGTCTTGAGCTTTTAGACTGTGAGCCCACTGTTGGGTAGGGACTGTCTCTATGTGTTGCCAATTTGTACTTCCCAAGCGCTTAGTACAGTGCTCTGCACATAGTAAGCGCTCAATAAATACGATTGATTGATTGATTGATTGAGCGGCCAGGAGTCCAGATGGCCCAGCCCAACCCCAGAGACTTTGGTTCTACTATTTTCTGGACGCCAACTGACTGGGGGACCGTCGAGCCTCCAGATAGCCACTGGTGACCCCAAGATTCATTCATTCAATCGTATTTATTGAGCGCTTACTGGGTGCAGAGCACTGGACTAAGCGCGTGGGAAGATTGGGAGCGTATGGCATTTGTTAAGCACTTACTATGTGCCCGGCACTGTCCTAAGCGCCGGGGTGAATACAAGCAAATCAAATTGGATATAATCCCCCTCCCACGTAGGGCTCACACTCTTTGAGACTGTGAGCCCACTGTTGGGTAGGGACCGTCTCTAGATGTTGCCAACTTGGACTCCCCAAGCGCTCAGTACAGTGCTCTGCACACAGTAAGCGCTCAATAAATACGATTGATTGATTGATTGATTTTGCAGATGAGGGAACCGAGGCCCAGAGAAGTGAAGTGACTTACCCAAGGTCACACAGCGGACAAGGGAATTAGAACCCTGTCTACTTGTTTTGTTGTCTGTCTCCCCCCCACTTGTAGACCGCGAGCCAGTTGTTGGGTAGGGATTGTCTCTCTCTGTTGCCGAATTGTACTTTCCAAGCGCTTAGTCCAGTGCTCTGCACACAGTAAGCGCTCAATAAATGCGATTGAATAATAATAAAAATAATAATAATAATGATGGCATTTATTAAGCGCTTATTATGTGCAAAGCACTATTCTAAGCACTGGGGAGGCTACAAGGTGATCAGGTTGTTCCACGGGGGGCTCACAGTCTTCATCCCCATTTGACAGATGAGGGAACTGAGGCACAGAAAAGTGAAGCGACGTGCCCAAAGTCACCCAGCTGATGATTGGCAGAGCTGGGATTTGAACCCATGACCTCTGACTCCCAACCCTGTGCTCTTTCCACTGAGCCACGCTGCTTCTGATTTGTGCGGGGACTTCATTCATTCAATCATATTTACTGAGCGCTTACTGTGTGCGGAGCACCGTACTTTCCCAAGCGTTTAGTACAGTGCTCCGCACACAGTAAGCGCTCAGTAAATATGATTGAATGAACAACGAACAGCGACATACAACAGCTTTCCCCCTCTCCAAACCCCTCCCGCTCTTCCCTTAGGCAGTCAGTCAATTGTGTCCATTAATAATAATAATAATTATGGTATCTGTTAATCAATCAATCGTATTTATTGAGCGCTTACTGTGTGCAGAGCACTGTACTAAGCGCTTGGGAAGTACAAGTTGACAACATATAGAGACAGTCCCTACCCAACAGTGGGCTCACAGCTCTTATTATGTGCCGGGCACTGTACGAAGCGCTGGGATGGAGACAAGCAAATCAATCAATCAATCAATCAATCAATCAATCGTATTTATTGAGCACTTACTGTGTGCAGAGCACTGTACTAAGCGCTTAGGAAGTACAAGTTGGCAACATATAGGGATAGTCCCTACTCAATCGAGGTGGACACAATCCCTGTCCCACGTGGGGCTCCCAGTTTCCATCCCCATTTTACAGATGGGGGAACTGAGGCCCAGAGAATAATAATAATAATTGTCATATTTTTTAAGCGCTTACTATATGCCAAGAACTGTACTAAGCTCTGGGTTGAATCAAGCCAATCGGGTCCCTGTCCCCCGTGGGGCTCACAGTCTCAATCCCCATTTTACAGATGAGGGAACTGAGGCCCAGAGGCGTTAAGTGACTTGCCCAAGGTCACGCAGCAGACAAGTGGTGGAGCCGGGATTAGAACTCATGGCCTTTTGACTCTTTCCACTATGCCATGCTGCTTCTTACAGTTAGCGCTGCTTATTGAGCGCTTATTGCGTACAGAGCACTGTATTAAGCGGTTGGGAGAGTATGATACAACACTATAACAGACAATGAGCTTACAATCAATCAATCAATCGTATTTATTGAGCACTTACTGTGTGCAGAGCACTGTACTAAGCGCTTGGGAAGTACAAGTTGGCAACATATAGGGACAGTCCCTACCCAATCGAGTTGGACACAGTCCCTGTCCCACGTGGGGCTCCCAGTTTCCATCCCCATTTTACAGATGGGGGAACTGAGGCCCAGAGAATAATAATAATAATTGTCATATTTGTTAAGCGCTTACTATATGCCAAGAACTGTATTAAGCTCTGGGTTGAATCAAGCCAATCGGGTCCCTGTTCCCCGTGGGGCTCGCAGTCTCAATCCCCATTTTACAGATGGGGGAACTGAGGCCCAGAGGCATTAAGTGACTTGTCCAAGGTCACGCAGCAGACAAGTGGCGGAGCCGGGATTAGAACTCATGGCCTTCTGACTCTTTCCACTATGCCATGCTGCTTCTTACGGTAAGCGCTGCTTATTGAGCGCTTATTGCGTACAGAGCACTGTATTAAGCGGTTGGGAGAGTATGATATAACACTATAACAGACAACGAGCTTTCAATCAATCAATCAATCAATCAATCAATCGTATTTATTGAGCGCTTACTGTGTGCAGAGCACTGTACTAAGCGCTTGGGAAGTCCAAGTTGGCAACATATAGAGACAGTCCCTACCCAACAGTGGGCTCACAGTCTAGCAAGATGGCTTAGGGGGTAGAGTCCGGGACTGGAATTATAATAATAATAATAATAATGATAATAATAATAATAATAATAATAATGGTATTTATTAAGCGCTTACTATGTGCCAAGCGCCTTACTAAGCACTGGGGGAGATACAAGGTGATCAAGTTGTCCCTCGTGGGGCTCACAGTCTTAATCCCCATTTTGCAGATGAGGTAACTGAGGCACAGAGAAGTTAACCGGCTTGCCCCAGGTCACACAGCAGACAGGTGGCGGAGGCAGGATTAGAACCCACGTCCTCCGACTCCCAAGCCCGGGCTCTTTCCACTGAGCCACGCTGCTCCTCTGCTGCCCAGAGTCCACTATATGCCAGCTGTGTAACCTTGGGTAAGTCCCTTCCTTTCTCTGTGCCTCAGTTCCCTCATCTGGAAAATGGGGATGAAGACCGCGAGCCCCGGACGGGACAGGGACCGATTGACCTCGTATCTCCCCCGGCGCTTAGGACAGTGCTGGGCACATAGTAAGCGCTTACCAAGTACAGAATAAAGAGATGAATTCATCCTTATCGCAACCGTGGGACTTCCCAGTGACGGGGGAATATTGTGTGGGCGGAAACTTAGAAGAATAGAGAATTTATCAATATTTGCTCAGGAATTATTGCTTTCTAGGCCATAAAAGGTCTCTGTGCTCATAAATATACAGGCCACCGGACTACTGTCTCTTCTCCCGGGAAGCCCGCCACTGGAAAGGAGTGGGCTGAACGGAAAGAGTGGACTGAATAAAAGTCTTTGTACCTGGAGTTTCGAGATGGCATTTTTCAGCCTTCAGAGATAGTCATTCATTCTTTCAATCACATTTATTGAGCGCTTACAGTGTGCAGAGCACTGTACTAAGCGCTTGGGAAGTGCAAATGAAGCAGAAGTGCAAATGAAGCGGTGTGGCTCAGTGGAAAGAGCCTGGTCTTGGGAGTCCGTACATTCATTCATTCATCATCATCATCATCATCATCATCATCATCATAATAATAATAATAATAATTTTGGTATTTGTTAAGTGCTTACTACTACTAATAATGATGATGGCATTTGTTAAGCGCTTACTATGTGCAGAGCACTGTACTAAGCACTGGGGGGGAATACAAGGTGATCAAGTTGTCCCACGTGGGGCTCACAGTCTTCATCCCCATTTTTCAGGTGAGGGAACTGAGGCCCAGAGAAGTGAAGTGACTTGCCCTAGGCCATTCATTCATTCATTCATTCATTCATTCATTCATTCAATCGTATTTATTGAGCGCTTACAGTGTGCAGAGCACTGGACTAAGCGCTTGGGAAGTACAAATGAAGCGGCTTGGCTCAGTGGAAAGAGCCTGGGCTTGGGAGTCCATACATTCATTCATTCATAATAATAATAATAATAATTTTGGTATTTGTTAAGCATTTACTACTAATAATAATGATGATGGCGTTTGTTAAGCACTTGCTATGTGCAGAGCACTGTACTAAGCACTGGGGGGGATACAAGGTGATCAAGTTGTCCCTCGTGGGGCTCATAGTCTTAATCCCCACTTTCCAGATGAGGTAACTGAGGCTCAGAGGAGTGAAGTGACGTGCCCAAGGTCATTCATTCATTCATTCATTCAATCGTATTTATTGAGCACTTACTGTGTGCAGAGCACTGTACTAAGCACTTGGGAAGTACAAATGAAGCAGCGTGGCTCAGTGGAAAGAGCCTGGGCTTGGGAGTCCATATATTCATTCATAATAAAAATAATAATTATAATAATGATGATGATGATGGCATTTGTTAAGCACTTACTCTGTGCTGAGCATTGTATTAAGCACTGGGGGGGAATACAAGGTGATCAAGTTGTCCCTCGTGGGGCTCACAGTCTTAATCCCCATTTTCCAGATGAGGGAACTGAGGCTCATTTTGAAGTGATGTGCCCAAGGTCATTCATTCATTCATTGCTCACAGTCTTAATCCCCATTTTCCAGATGAGGTAACTGAGGCTCAGAGAAGTGAAGTGACTTGCCCAAGGCCATTCATTCATTCATTCAATCGTAGTTATTGAGCGCTTACTGTGTGCAGAGCACTGTACTAAGCACCTGGGAAGTACAAACGAAGCGGCGAGGCTCAGTGGAAAGAGCCTGAGCTTGGAAGTCCATACATTCATTCATTCATAATAATAATAATAATAATAATAATAATAATTTTGGTATTTGTTAAGCGCTTACTACTAATAATAATGATGATGGCATTTGTTAAGCGCTTACTATGTGTAGAGCACTGTATTAAGCACTGGGGGGAATACAAGGGGATCAAGTTGTCCCTCGTGGGGCTCACAGTCTTAATCCCCATTTTCCAGATGAGGGAACTGAGGCTCAGAGAAGTGAAGTGACTTGCCCAAGGTCATTCATTCATTCATTCAATCGTATTTATTGAGCGCTTACAGTGTGCAGAGCACTGTACTAAGCGCTTGGGAAGTACAAATGAAGCGGCGTGGCTCAGTGGAAAGAGCCTGGGCTTGGGAGTCCATATATTCATTCATAATAATAATAATAATAATAATAATAATAATAAGAATAAGAATAATGATGATGGCATTTGTTAAGCTCTTACTCTGTGCAGAGCATTGTATTAAGCACTGGGGGGGAATACAAGGTGATCAAGTTGTCCCTCGAGGGGCTCACAGTCTTAATCCCCATTTTCCAGATGAGGGAACAGAGGCTCAGAGAAGTGAAGTGACTTGCCCGAGGTCATTCATTCATTCATTGCTCACAGTCTTAATCCCCATTTTCCAGATGAGGGAACTGAGGCTCAGAGAAGTGAAGTGACTTGCCCAAGGTCATTCATTCATTCAATCGTATTTATTGAGCGTTTACAGTGTGCAGAGCACTGTACTAAGCGCTTGGGAAGTACAAATGAAGCAGCGTGGCTCAGTGGAAAGAGCCTGGGCTTGGGAGTCCATACATTCATTCATTCATAATAATAATAATAATAATAATAATAATTTTGGTATTTGTTAAGCGCTTACTACTACTAATAATGATGATGGCATTTGTTAAGCTCTTACTATGTGCAGAGCACTGTTCTAAGCACTGGGGGGGAATACAAGGTGATTAAGATGTCCCTCGTGGGGCTCACAGTCTTCATCCCCATTTTCCATATGAGGGAACTGAGGCTCAGAGAAGTGAAGTGACTTGCCCAAGGTCATTCATTCATTCATTGCTCACAGTCTTAATCCCCATTTTTCAGGTGAGGGAACTGAGGCCCAGAGAAGTGAAGTGACTTGCCCTAGGCCATTCATTCATTCATTCAATCGTATTTATTGAGCACCTACTGTGTGCAGAGCACTGTATTAAGCGCTTGGGAAGTACAAATGAAGCGGCGTGGCTCAGTGGAAAGAGCCTGGGCTTGGGATTCCATATATTCATTCATAATAATAATAATAATAATAATAATGATGATGATGGCATTTGTTAAGCACTTACTATGTGCAGAGCACTGTACTAAGCACTGGGAGGGGGGGATACAAGGTGATCAAGTTGTCCCTCGTGGGGCTCATAGTCTTAATCCCCATTTTCCAGATGAGGGAACTGAGGCTCAGAGAAGTGAAGTGACTTGCCCAAGGTCATTCATTCATTCATTGCTCACAGTCTTAATCCCCATTTTTCAGGTGAGGGAACTGAGGCTCAGAGAAGTGAAGTGACTTGCCCAAGGTCATTCATTCATTCAATCGTATTTATTGAGCGCTTACTGTGTGCAGAGCACTGTACTAAGCGCTTGGGAAGTACAAATGAAGCGACGTGGCGCAGTGGAAAGAGCCTGGGCTTGGGAGTCCATACATTCATTCATTCAGAATAATAATAATAATAATGATGATGGCATTTGTTAAGCGCTTACTATGTGCAGAGCACTGTTCTAAGCACTGGGGGGTAATACAAGGTGATCAAGTTGTCCCTCATGGAGCTCACAGTCTTAATCCCCATTTTCCAGATGAGGGAACTGAGGCTCAGAGAAGTGAAGTGATTTACCCAAGGTCACAGAGCAGACATGTGGTGGAGCTGGGATTCGAACCCATGACCTTTGACTCATTCATTCATTCATTCAGTCACATTTATTGAGCGCTTACTGTGTGCAGTGCACTGTAATAAGTGCTCGGGAAGTACAAGTTGGCAACATATAGAGACAGTCCCTACCCAACAGCGGGCTCACAGTCTACGAGGGGGAAGACAGAGAACAAAACAAAACATATTAACAAAATAAAATAAATCGAATAGTAAATATGTACAAGTAAAATAAATAGAATAATAAATCTGTACAAACGGATCTACTTCTAGACTGTGAGCCCACTGTTGGGTGGGGACCATCTCTATTTGTTGCCAACTTGGACTTCCCAAGCGCTTAGTACAGGGCTCGCACACAGTAAGTGCTCAATAAATACGATTGAATGAATGAATGAGTGAATGCTCTGCACACAGTAAGCGCTCAATAAATACGATGGAATGAATGAATGAATGCTCTGCACACAGTAAGTGCTCAATAAATACGATGGAATGAATGAATGCTCTGCACACAGTAAGCGCTCAATAAATACGATGGAATGAATGAATGAGTGAATGCTCTGCACACAGTAAGGGCTCAATAAATACGATGGAATGAATGAATGAGTGAATGCTCTGCACACAGTAAGCGCTCAATAAATACGATGGAATGAATGAATGAATGAATGTTCTGCACACAGTAAGCGCTCAGTAAATACAACGTAATGAATGAATGAATGACTAACACATCTACCCCAGTGCTTAGAATAGTGCCTGGCACATAGTAAGGGCTTAACAAGTTCGAACAATCAATCAATCAATCAATCAATCATATTTATTCAATCGTATTTATTGAGCGCTGACTGTGTGCAGAGCACTATACTAAGCGCTGGGGTGGATCCAAGCAATCCATCCAATCCAATCAGTCAATCAATCGATCGCGTTTACTGAGCACTTTCGGTGTGCAGAGCACTGTACTAAGCACTTGGGAGAGGACAATTCCAGCGCTTAGAACAGTGCTTTGCACATAGTAAGCGCTTAATAAATGCCATAAATATATATATATATATATATATATGTATATATATATAACAGACACGTTCCCTGCCCACAACAAGATTATAGACTGGGGGAGAGGGGGGCAGACATTGATATAAATAAATAAATGATGGATATGCAGCATGGCTCAGTGGAAAGAGCCCGGGCTTTGGAGTCCGAGGTCGTGGGTTCAAATCCTGGCTCCGCCCCTTGTCAGCTGTGTGACTTTGGGCAAGTCACTTCACTTCTCTGGGCCTCAGTTCCCTCATCTGGAAAATGGGGATGAAGACTGTGAGCCCCCCCGTGGGACAACCTGATCACCTTGTAAGCTCCCCAGCGCTTAGAACAGTGCTTGGCACATAGTAGGCGCTTAACAAATACCATTATTATTATAAAGTGGGACAATCTGATTACCTTGTATCCACCCAGTGCTTAGAACAGTGCTTTGCACATAGTAAGCGCTTAACAAATGCCATTATTATTATTAAGTGGGACAATCTGATTACCTTGTATCCACCCAGTGCTTAGAACAGTGCTTGGCACATAGTAAGCGCTTAACAAATACCATTATTAATATTAAGCAGGGCGATCAGATTCCCTTGTATCTCCCCCAGTGCTTAGAACAGTGCTTGGCACATAGTAAGCGCTTAACAAATACCATTATTATTATTAAGTGGGACAATCTGATTACCTTGTATCTACCCAGTGCTTAGAACAGTGCTTGGCACATAGTAAGCGCTTAGCAAATACCATTATTAATATTAAGCAGGGCTATCAGATTACCTTGTATCTCCCCCAGTGCTTAGAACAGTGCTTGACACATAGTAAGCGCTTAACAAATACCATTATTATTATTAAGCGGGTCAATCTGATTACCTTGTATCCACCCAGTGCTTAGAACAGTGCTTGGCACATAGTAAGCGCTTAACAAATACCATTATTATTATTAAGCGGATCAATCTGATTACCTTGTATCCACCCAGTGCGTAGAACATTGCTTGGCACATAGTAAGCGCTTAACAAATACCATTATTATTATTGAGTGGGACAATCTGATTACCTTGTATCTTCCCCAGTGCTAAGAACACTGCTTGGCACATAGTAAGCGCTTAACAGATGCCATTATTATTATTAAACAGGACAATCTGATTACCTTGTATCCACCCAGTGCTTAGACCAGTGCTTGGCACATAGTAAGCGCTTAACAAATACCATTACTATTATTAAGCAGGTCAATCTGATTACCTTGTATCCACCCAGTGCTTAGAACAGTGCTTGGCACATAGTAAGCGCTTAACAAATACCATTATTATTATTACTACTATATGGACATAAGGCTGTGAGGTTGGGAGAGGTTGGATGAATAAAGCGGACAAGTCAGGGCGACGCAGAAGGGAGCGGGAAAAGCGGAAAGGAGGGCACAGTCAGGGAAGGCCTCCTGGAGGAGGTGGGCCTTCATTAAGGCTTTGAAGGGGGGAGAGTCATTGTCTTCGGGATATGAGGAGGGAGGGGGGTCCAGTTCAGAGACGGGAGGTGGGCGAGAGGTCGGCGGCGTGATAGACGACACGGAGGCCCGGTGAGAAGGTTGGCAGTGGAGGGGCGAAGTGTGAGGGCTGCCTCTCTGACCGGTCTGTCCACTCTATCCATCGCTGCTCATCCAGTGAATAATAATAATAATAATAATAATAATAATAATAATAATAATAATAATTCTGGTATTTATGAAGCGCTTACTATGAGCCGAGGAGCGAA